>NW_019230613.1:1776-20294 GCF_002742605.1 Olea europaea var. sylvestris
AGTAAATAGAAACTGTGTGTAGATGAAGTATTTGGGAGATGCAGGGGTTATGGGATGCAGATTGATGATGGAATCCAGGTTTAGCTCTGATACTAAGTTGATGTAGCATAGGTTGAAAAATTTAGAATCTGTGAAAGTTGAAGAAGCCAGCAGAAGAAGCAAAATACATAAACAGCTAGAGAAGAAGGAGAGAAGGGAAGGGAAGAGAAGAGAAGTGAAGGGGGGGTGGAAAAGGGAGAAAATGCCTGCAACACTCAAACTTCATTTCATTTCCATCAATTATGTCCCTCCATTTATAGAAAAGGATTGAATATATAGCAACACAAAAATATAAAAGGCATGGCCCAGCCTACCTATATAGTGCAAGCCCAATACCAAATATAAAAAGGCTTGCAAGCCCAATACCAAAACATTAACTAGCCCAAAGCAAAACTAGAAAAAAGACCAAATCTACAGCATAAAAGGGGCTTGGGCCGGCCCATAAATACAGCCCAATTCAACTAATAAAACATAAAATAAATAGCATACAAGTAGAAACCCAAAATATGTGATGTCCTCATCACATAGACTTAAACATTCTTTCCTCCTTCAAAGTTTCTCTTGTTCCACGTGTGAATAGTGCAATAGCTCTGCTATAACAAACTATGATGACTAACAAATAGATAAGGCACATCTTCTGTATGATAAGATTGTACTCAGCTAGTTCATTGTACGAGCGCTGTAACTTCTCACCATTTGCATTAATTTCAACCAGCTCCGCTTCAAGTCCACCAAGCTTAACCTAAATTGCACGCAGATTCAGGACTAAACAACTACCAAGAAAACTGCAATTTCAGGAACTCTTAAGAATCTATACATACTTCCAGGTCATCCAGATTGAGATCAGCTTCTGTCACAGATCTTACTGCAGGTGAAAAACCTGCCTTTGAAATTTGCTCCCGGAAAAATCTTAATTTGCGTGCCATCTCTCCACATCTTTTGATCTTCAAAAGAGGGATAACCAACAATTAATTTCACAAATGGCATGCTCTTAGGAGAATAGAATTTGACATCACATGCGGTATAAATCAAAAATAGATAAAATAGTAAGCTGTCTATCCGGCCCATAAAAGCATTGGGACACAGTATCCCATCTGTGTATAACCCAAAAATCCACAGACAAATATAATAGTATTTAAAAATTTAAGCAACACTTTTCACATCCCAAAATGATCTGGAGTTGAACCCGCAATATTAAAAAAATTTCATGATTCACCTCGTTATAATGATAAGAATGACAATCAAGCAAACAAACATTCATTATTCTTTGAGCAAGTATAAAAATCCTACCCAAAAAAATTTCACATTCTTCAGGAATTCTTTGGTTTCTCTAAGGAAAAGAAAAACAGAACTTTAAATAGATCTACACACACACATACACACCCCTTATACATTCGCTTTGTAGTGATAAAAAAATTATTGCAACGGCTCACATATCGAGAGAATGAACAAGTTACCTGATTGGCATATGTTCGCTGAATGAACTTTTTTCTGCATTCAGCTGAAAGGGGGAAAAAATCAAAACATCATTCAGGGAAAGGAACTATTGTGATAATGCTAGCTCCTTTACCCATCTCTATTCTAATAAAGGAACGTATTTATCAAATAAAGGAAGGAAAAATAGTTTAATGAAGGAACTCAGGAACTGCACATTAGCACATGCACATGCGAAAAACAGAAACATGGTTGATGCTAAATTGCTAATTATTGTTAGTTCCTATGTATATAAGGACATCAAAGTAAGAGACAGAACTGTCATCCTCTTCAGTCATGAAAATATTTAGCCAATATTCTGTGGAAGCCACTTGCATGTCTAAGCAATACCTCGCCCCATTCTATAATTACAAGCTATACACTATCTATTACTAATTTGTAATACATAATGCATAAATTTCTATCTTTCACCTTCACTAGCATGTCACATTCACATTCACATTCACTAGCATGTCAATAGATTTAAAGTCAAAATAACACTGCAGCCTCACATTAATTATTAATTCCATCAGATTTCATACTATCTAATCCAGACTACCAAATCTTCTGCTCATGCTATTCAATCAAAACTCCTGGCTGATATCCTACAGAGCAATTACTTCAGCTGTTTACAGTAATAAGCTCATCCTTAAGTCACACAATTAAAATTTCGCAAATTGAAAAATATGAAGCTCTGTTATCCCTAGCTCCGTTATCCCTCCAAATAAGTGAACCTCGGATTTAAATTTCCAACTGCAGCAAAACACTAGCGAAGGCATACAAACAGAATCCGCAACTAACATCAATTCAACAACTCCATAAAACTAATCAAAATATACTCTCTATATCTACATTGGAGAAAAATTAGTTACATCTTTGAATTGGATTAGGCCGAGGTCGCCGAGGTAGGAGATGGTGCGGTGAGCGGACTCGATGGGGATGATGAGTTGGACTAGGTGCATCGGCTCGGACCGCATCAGATCCATCGGCGGACAGCATCCTCCTCTACCCCCTGCACCCTCCGATTCGATTACCCTATTCACTCTCTTTTTTTCTTTCTATATGCAGCGATGTCTGAACACTTCGAGAAATAAATGAATTACAATGGTAACAATAGGGAGAGACCACACTCATTAGTACGTCTTTGTCAGAGAGAGAGAGAGAGAGAGAGAGGGGGGGAGAGAGTGGTGAAGTAGAGAGAGAAATAAAAGCGTTGCCGGCCTGTCTTCGTATTGTTAGTGGTTTTGCTGAATCGAAAATGCTATTTGTACAATCATGTTAATCTATGCATTGTTGAATAATGTTAATATGAGATCAATTAATTTATTTGTACAATTATATTGTACAGCATTGTTGACACTGATAGATGTGACAAAAAATTATTGATTAGAAAGATAGGTTATTTTTTAAACCATTCAATAACAACGTGTCATATGGTAAATTGTTAACAATGTCGTTAAATTCATTATACATGAAACATTACTAAATATGAGATATGTCTTGCATGATGAGTACTGACAAGGTGTATAGCACCTCAAATGTGTGGGGGGCTCACAATGAATAAAAACATGATGGGTTTTGAGGGCTCTACTATATAAATAGGGTAAAATTCATAAACCATGTACAATTCAAAAACTATATTTCAAGTTTAACTAATGCAAAAATCAGATTTTTATCTAATTAGTTAAAAATATTTATTAATTAAATATAATAAAGTCACAATTATATAATTAATGGTCACGTGCACACAATTATAGGTCACAAATTTATTCACTGGTTACAAATTATTTCGAGATCACGAATCAAAACTTTGATAGGTCACAAATTATGTCGTAGTCACGGATCACAATTTATCCATCAATTTTATAGGTCACAGTTTATGTTATTGGTCACAAATCCAAAAAATTATAGGTCACGGGTAACATATTTTCAAATTTGATGGTCACATATAATTTTTTTAGTCACAAAATGATCGAATTTTATGTCACGGATTAATAATCAGTCACGGGGAGACCAAATAATTGGTCACAAACATCAAACACCCAATCCCATTCCACCATAGTACTTGGTCACAAACACTACGCGGCCACAACACCATCACAATCACCGCCAACACCAACTCCACGACATCATTACCAACAAAATTGTTGCCACTAACAACCACCTCCATCGTCGCCAGAAACCACCACCAAACACCAACGATAACAAACCCACAACCTCACCACTGTCTCCACCTCCAAAAACCACCATAACCACCAGGACGACCACCACATCAAGCACCACCACCAAACACAACCAACAATACACCATTCCCAACCTCACCAACACTAACCAAATCACCACCACCACCCAGATACCTACTGCCAACAGGAGCACCGTTGTTATCATCACCACCACGGCATTCCTACCAAGATTTATCACACCACCATCAGCCCTACAAAGTCACCAACACCACCCAAAACATAAAATGCACCATACTAGACTCCCAATATCGCTACTTAGATCCATCACAACACACCATACCTCCACCACACTACATCGTTCGCGGCAGTGTCACTACGTCACATTGTCGCCATTCTGCCGTTCGCAGCAGTGTCGATCGACAAATCTGAACAGAGAAGAAACAACGCTCATACCCTCTTTCCGTTAACGTTGTGAGCAGAGAAGAAGTGGCGAAACCACGATCGTGCAACAGCGCCACGATGGAGTTGTGCGAAATGACGGGTGCACCTCCGATGTCGTGCCTCAACGCCTAAGATGCCATGTCGTCGAAGAGGAGAAACTCCTGCAGAGAGACGCGAAATGAGAGAGAGCCAGAAAGGAGGAAACGAATTTAAGCCTAGGGTGGGTTAATTATAAGATTATTATTAATATTAAAATATATAATTAAAACCTGATTAATACATAATTAAACTTTGCACCTGGTTCTTTAAAAGTGGTCTTTAAAGACCTGCTCCCATGTAATTTTCCCATATAAATACATTACATAATATCATGTGTCATTTTATCATTTATCAATTTAAAAACAATCAACTTTCATTCAATCTTTTTTCTTCACATCATTTTATGTAATCTATTATGTACCACTTTTAGGTAGAAATAGGATAATCCATTGGAAAAAGTTGACTGTATTTTAAAAAATCAAATGATAAAGTACTATGTGATATTATGTCAAAAATTATGTCAACATTTATCGCACTGAAGCATGATTCGATTTTGTTTACTTCTAATCTACCAGACTACCACGTCGTTCACACTCTTCTACTTGTGATTATGCCCACGTTTGATGACCATTAGTTTGAGAAAATAGAGTTTTAGGGGATGTTCGAGTCCCATTTTTTCAAAAAAAATGCATTTACAATAGTGTTATGATAGAGAATGTGTGGTTAAAAAATAAAATAAAAAATTGAAGTTACGTATAATATTATATTATTGGAGAATGTGGTTGAAAATTGGATCAAATCACCATTGAAGAATACATTTTAATGGAAAAAAGAGCTCAAACAAGAGTTTAAATGATTATTTTTTTGAAGAATATATAATTAAAAAATAAGGAAAAATTTTGAAGTTACATGTAAAATATTTTATTGTAAATGTGTGGTTAAGAATAAATATGAAAATTAAAAAATTTTGAAATAATGGTTGTCAAATACAAGATATAACCTTTTATCTTTTTAATTTTACTTCTAGGTACTTGTTTCTTATTATTATTATCAATTTATTTTTTTTCAAACCTAAAGGGATAAAGCCTTTTAATTTTTAAAATTTTCTCTCTTTCGAATTATATTCCATACACGACTATCTCAAGATAGACCAATCTATCAATTTGCCCAAAGCCAAATCTTGGGATTAAAATTATATCTTTTAGTAGATTGTGATAAAAGTTTTTTAAATGTGTGATTGAAAAGTTATGAGGCCCATGAAAAATATAGTTAATAATAATTATTGGACTTTGACTTAGATTAAAATCGGATTTTAATCCTTTCCAAACAAGCTCATAAAAAAAGATTGTGTGTTGGTAATTGGAAAGGATAGCAACAAGAGTTTGAAGCAACACTCCATTCCTTGTCATCACGTGGAGGGAGAGATCGGACGAAAATAGGATAGAAACCATATATCTGTTTATCTATTAGATCAAATTCATAATCAAAATAAAGGCGAAAAGATCTTGATCGAAAGTGACGTGTTTATATGGACGTTTTATTTGTCTATCCATGATTTAAAATGCATGTCTTTAGTGCCAAGCTCCTCTCGATGCCTTTTTGAACTTAGCCCCTGTTTGACCGCCATTTTTTAAAGTAAAAATGGGTGGAATAGTAATTTTTTTGAAAAATGAGTGGTTGAAAAAGAAGTGAAAATTTTCGATTTACATGTAACATTATTTTATGAAAAGTTGTGTGGTTGAAAATAAGAGAGAGAAAAATGAAATGTAATGTAATTTAATGTAATAGGAGCCAAACGAGAGCTTAAGCAGTAGTGGTAAAATTCGTAAATTCCAGAATCTGCTAAGTAGACTATGATCCTACCAGCAAGAATGCAACAGCAACACGCATCAGTGAATTTTCAAATTCAAAATATGAAATTTGAATCTTGCTTTGAAATTTTTAACAATTTTCCTTTTATATTAAAAAAAAATAATACTACTTATACATAAAATAGTTATATAATAATTTACATACAAATTATATGACAAAAAGATAGTGGAAAGTTTTTTATTTTTTTATAGTGTTAAAGAAATTTTAATTCAATCATGTTTACTCATATTATATGTATGTAAATCATTATATAAATGTAGCAAAATCGTAAAAAAAATATATATATATATTATAAATATTAAACTGACTAGCCCTGCCATCGTTTCTAGAGAATTGTTGGGCCTAATGCACGGCCCAGATATGTAGACCATTCCAATCAAGACTTCAAAAAATTGCATCATTGGTCATTAATATATTTCTCTCTTAGAAAATTATTCTCCGACTTTTCAAAACATCAATTTTTCATTTTAATTGTACAAATAATCTTCAGAAATATCCAAATATTGGTCATATTAACACACGGCCAAGTGAAAGCATGCCAATTCAAATTTATGGACATCACTCCATGTTTAGTAACAAAACTTAGATATCCTAAAGCACCACTTAACAATTTTAAAATTGAAAGTTTAGAAATTAATTTGCAACTATAATAAAAAATATTGTCGATTAACTAACTTTTATTTAAAAGTTTTGGAATACTTGAATATTTAACAGTAAATTCAGGATAATGATGTAAATTTCCCTACGAGTTCTTACTAATCTTTATTAGACCAAATTAGCCTTATTAATTATTTAAAAAAAAAGAAATTAGAATCTTATAAATATAATGTAGCGAGATAATTTAATACTAGAAAAATTTAATAAATACACCCTATATTTAGGTTGCATTTAAACTTTATATATGCTATTTTTAAAAATTTACATATTACATTTATAGTAACAAAAACAATTTTATTTAGTTGCCATTAAAAATAGTTAAATAGATCCAAATATCCATAATTAAAAATAAAATCACACCCTTTATATTACATTATGTAACACTTTACATACTAATTTTAACTATTTTAAATTTCTCTGTCTCCAAAAATTCAAATGCAGTTTCATTTTCATCTGAAATTTTATTTTTTTTTCCTTTATCATTCATCTTTCCTTCCGTAAAATAAAATTTAGACGAGCCTCTCACTGCCTTGCATATATAATAATTTTTCGTTTTCATATTTTACACATACATAGATATTTTTTATTATTTCTATTTATAAATTCTTATCTTATGTAGAACTTTCTCGCAGAAAAGAAAAATGTAATCCACATTGGATATATATATATATATAAAATTACACGTGCATTCTTAATTTTTGGGTTGCAAGTTACCGTAATTATTGGATGTGATTTGTTATTTTGGATGTATTTTTGTCTATATAGTTATTTATAATGATTAATAATATATTTATATTTTTTCAATTAAATGTGTTTTTTTGTAAATATTTATATGTAAAATATAAATTTATAAAATACAGTATGTAAATAATTACACACTATATACAAGGTGTATTTCATGTTTTGTAAATTTCCTCCGATACTAAGTACAAAATATGTAATTAATATTTTGAGAGAGCTGTTAATTTCTCTTCATTACAATTATTAATTTATTTTCATTTTCATTTTCACTTTCACTTTAACCCTTGCTATTGGTTATTAATCAGGGAAAAACATTTTAAATTACACTCTGACTAAAATTTGGTGAATCGTAAATTATAAAGATGAAGATGGTCAAATTTATTTGATTCTGCTTCAATTTCTTTATTAAAGATACGTGAAAATTTGTATAAAGTTTTAGCATTAAAAAACAAAATTGTTCACAACATTACATAAAATTAAATATCTAAAGAGAATAAATAGTATTAATCCTATGTAAACAATTCTAAATTTGTCAAAATAATCAAATGAATCTTCGAAGCCGAGACACTAATCCATTAATCAACCAAGTGCATTCCCATTTGACGTCTCACTAAATATTTGGCACCTCACTACATTAGTTCTTCGTAATAATAACAAAACATAGAAGTACTACATTACAAAAAATTTCACATTCGAAGTGGCTTCTTGCCATTTATTAACAAGAACTAATGTAGTATGATGTTAAATTAATTTTATAGTGGATAGTCGAGAGTTCATTATAATATAGACAATAAATTTGGACTCACTTTTTTGTGAGTCGTGATATTAAAATGATACTTTGTCACCTTCATCCCACAATTAATTAGATGAACTTAATAGTATTGTGCTATTTTATGGGAGAAGAGAAAATTAAAAGTTTTAACCCACTCTATCAAACATGGTACAATAATTATACGTAAGCTCTTTCTCTAGTCCCCGAGAATTTCTTAAGCGTAATCACTAAAAATATTAGAAAATGTTAAAATACATTACACTATGCCGTCCAAAACTACTTTTTACACAAAATAAACATCTCTAGTCATAGTGATTCTAAGATACATACTAAACAAAAGTATTTATTCTTTCTATTTTGCAGGATGTTCAATTTATGTAATTTACTTTTCACAAGAGAAACATGATAATTACAAAGCAGAAGAGTGAAAAGCAAATTACTTGCAAACAATTCTCTTCAGGCATAATACAATCAGGGGGAAAAAAGCTACTTTTAAGACTGAAAACGATGTTGTAAAAAGGTGACTATTGGCAAACCTTCAACGAAAATTAGCAAGCCATCAACGATAATTAAGAAAAAAAATATAGGAAAAATCCCAATGATGGAATTAGTGACGGTTTCTAGAATATATACTGATCAAATCGAGATGTAAAGCATACGGATCTTTATTGAAAATCCTAATTATGTCATCAAGAGCAATAAAATCACATAAAAAAGTAGAACAAGCAAGATTTATAAAAGTTCGTCTTTATGTGAGATTACGTCATCTTCCACCTTATAGTAATTCACTATCATGAAAGAAATTTACAAAATCGAACACCCCATCTTCTCTCTTTTTCAATTTACGTTTTTTGCTCCGCACAATGAATAATTAGGATCCATAACTTAAGGGATCGAACAAGCATACAGATTTGAGAGAATTGAGGTGCGCTACAAAATGCAACAGACACATTATAAACAACAATAATGTTTCAAGCTGTCAAGTAAATCACACAAACTCAATATTCTAATCAAAATCCTAATTTGTGCACACTTTTTTAAAAGAAGAATACGCGACGGCGAACTTAAACTCAAGAAGTCCTATTCCTGCTATCATTATTTCTCCGGAGAGAAGGAAAAGGTGCAATTTAATCATTTAAATAATTAATCTGAAAAGACTCCAAAGTAAAAGGGAAAACTACAAAACCCTAAGCAGAATAAAGACTTTCACTACCTTAAGTTGTAATTACAATAATACCTAAAAAGTGTTTGGCTAAACTTAAAAAGTTTAAGTAAGTGCAATAACAAATGTCTTTCTAGAGTAAATATTAGAAATAAAAATAACTTATTCTAACAATTTACTTTCAAAAATAAGTAGCATTTTGTATTTAAAAAAAGAAAAAGATAAACATATAAAGAGTTAGAAGCTAATAAAGTAACTTTTACTTACTTTCAAGCTTGGGCAAACAAGCCTCAAGGATTATTAAGAGTGAAGACGTGCATAAAATCCGTACAAGGGATACTCATTCTCTTTGTGTAAAGAAGCATTGAAACCTTTAAAAAGCACTCTATAATGATCTCCGAAGTGACTCCAAAGATCAGCAATAAGAAAGAAAAAATAAATAAAAATGAAAAAATAAATAAAAACCTGAAATGCATGCTTATTACAAGAATAATTCATTTGTAAAAAGCCCCTCACGCCTGGCCCCTTGGGGTTTTTTTTTTTTCCAAAAGTTAAATTGTTACTTCTTCCATAAAAGGAGTTTTTTTAAATCGATAAAATCGGAAAGTAATTGAGAATTTCTTAGTGTTTTTTATTCAAGTTGCATATATATAATTGAAGGATTTATTTTTTTCTTCAATTCTTTTCACAGTTCTAAGGATATATTCTTAAGTGTTTTTATTATTATGTGGGGGTGGTATCAACTCTTTCCTTTGGTTAGTGTGAATGTCTCTTTCGCATAAAAGGATAATTAAACATGGGGCTTCTTAGGTGCTTCTTGATTGAGGACACAATCATCAAAATATTAGAAGATGCCCACCTAATTAATCTTTCTGCATTAAGTATAATTAAATATTATCTCTCAAGTGTTTGCTTCTTACTTTTTAGAAATAGGGCCACCGTGTTTACTATCTTAATCATCATCATAAATATATATGTGCACTAGGCAAGGTCTTAGACAGACAAACTAAGACGTTATGTCATACCGAAGATTAAGTAGTGGACATTAGAACAATCAGTTCGTCAAACAAAATTTTAATTCAAACATTCTAGGTTTTCAAAATTTACTATTCATACATTATGTGACATATAAGTAATTAAAAGCGATACCAAACACCATCTTAATTAGGTCGAACGTTGTTCGATCTAGTATTCTTAAACATGCAATAAGGGGAAAGTTTAATTCACTAATAATTCAGAAAAGCATAAGATATCATTTTGATGCATGTTTTAATTAATCAACTTATCAGTGTTCATAATCAAATTAAAACGTAAAGAACTTAAAAGGTTGTAAAATTCTTAAGAGCAATTATTGGTAGGCATCATATATTTAATTATGTATTGTATCCTTCACTGTCATGTGATGATCTAATAAAGTTTAAGATTATACAAATACATGCACACATATAGTCATCATGCGAGCACGAAGCTACCGGGAAAGCTTGACCAGCAAAGAAACGGGTAATCTGGGGAAAAAGTAGCTTCGAAGTTCATAAGCAGTCAAGAATTTAGCAAGAAATAATACAGAATTTGGCAATGGGACAAAATGCAAAAATCAAATCACAGACGAGCAAGTTATTCTTCATCGGAATTATAAAGAACAAATGATTTGTCCCTCTTTTTCCTAGTCAAATATTTGTCTGGTTATTGAGTTCCTCACATTAATGTGCCTAAAATGGAGACAGAGAGGAGAGAATTTCATTAAGGGACAATTTTGTTCAAGATTTTGGGTATTGGAAGAACTGATGAGAACCAGTTGTAAAAGCACTAAAAGTGCTAGGATAAGAAGGCGGGGACGCCGTACCAGTGCTGCCGGCGTTAAAATCCGGGTGCATCATGCCACCGGAAGAGCTTTCTCCGGCGACATAAGTTCCCTCAGGGCCTTGGTCATAAAGAATTCCAGTGAATACATGTCCTCCGATGTTCACTGATGTTTGGTATGCATATTGATCCGCCGCATTGTCTGTCGAGCTCAATCTAACGCATCTAAACATCGCCGGAGAACTCACTTCCGCCGGAAAATTACCTTCTAGCCCTAATTTAACAAACACACATAAAATAATCAAACCAAGATAACCCATATTAAGATATACTAAATCTAAGTTAAGCTAGAAACACATCGGCAAAAGTATACAGAAATTGAGATTTTTGGGTTATTTTAAGTACATCAAGAATACTGGTAATGGCTTCCTACACACACTGTAGGAACTGCAGGCTCTAGGGTTTTGAACTATACACTTTCACTATGGAGTTTCAGTTGTTCAAACAAGAATTCGTGTTTGTGGATCTGTAAATCTTTGTACAGTGTGATAAATACAGTACCTAATGCTGGATTCTCTCTGTGTCTTTTAGGGTTTGAACCAAGAAGTTGCTGTTGTTGAGCGACAGAAGAAATTTGCATCTGTTGATGCCTTTGCCGCCTTCTTGATACAGGAATCCAAGTGCTGCTAACATGGGTTTGACACTGAAAACCTCGGCTTTTGCAACAAGTTCGGCACCTAAAATGTTCACAATCTTTCTTAGCTTGATTTCCGCAGTCTTGGCACCTACTGCTTCCTCCTTCAGATTCTTCTCTTCTCATCATGACAAAAATAGGCCACTTAGTTTTAACTATGTTATTTCTTCGCTTTCGAAAGTGGATGACGAGGAGTAGCTGCTATTCTTGATCTTCTTTTTCTGTGTCAACTGTAAATTTCGAATTTTTTTCTGAAAATTTCCAATCTTTTTTGTTGCTAAAATTGGGTGTTTTCTACAGGGATTACTCCTGTTTTTCTTCTTGTTCTAGGTAAATTCATCGCTCAGTGCTCAAGTGTACTATAATTTGTGGGGGGTTTCAACCTTTTTCTTTTTAGCAACTTAGCAACAATTTTGGATTATTTTGAGAAATGGGTTTCTGTATAAACGTACAACATGTACAACCAGTGTGAGTTTTCCAACATCTACATAACACAGCATACAGTATATACATATATAGAGAAAATTCGTCACTGTTTAAACCCTACCCCTCAAAATGATTTAAAACGCGATAACATATAACGTAAGGCGGTGAGGAGGGCGGCGACACCTGGTCGTGGCGGGGTAGCACTAACACCACAGTGTATGGATGTGGAATACTATTCTTTACAGTACAGATAAAATTCAACACTGTTTAAAGTAAGCCCAGAATCCCGTAAAAAAGGTCTATTACGTACGGCAGTGGGAATTGAGGAGGCGACACCTGGATACGGTGGTGCGACACCACAGTAAATGGAATACTATTTGCTTTCAAATCAAAAACTTTATAAACAGTTAGAAGTGCTTATCATCTACAACAGTAAAATTCCAATTTCCTTTCATATTTATTTTAATTTGTAATTCCTGGTCTTGAGGACTGACAGCTTTCACTTACCAAAGTACTACTCCCAGAAAACCCGCTTCTTCCCTGGCCTTTCCAAGCTCGAAACAGGCGGGAGAATAGTCTGCATTAATTAAAAGAATTGCCAATAAATAATAATTTTTCAGTGAATGTTTGGCTGCCCCATAAAAAATTTATTCCATGGATGTGTTTTGAGCCCCATTTTATTGAAAGAATAAATTTTGTAATATTATTATTTTTTAAATCATGTGGTAAAAAAGTAGAGTACACTTTTAAATTTACATATAGAATTATTCTATTATAAAAATGTGTGGTTAAAATGAATTAAGAGAAAAAAATGAATTTTTGGAGAATGACACTCAAACATAGAAATTTTAACATATATCAAGTAGCATTTCTTCAGGAAAGGTTGGGTTTTCTGATCTTCAATATGTTTTCACGATAAATACTCAACGTATTTAAATATTTAATTTAGGTTTCACGTGATTATGTGATTGAAATTGTCAAAGCGAAAAATTGTACAAAACTTTTGAACCGGAGAAAAATTTTAAGTATTTTGAAAGTTTTGCTCCAGCTTAAAGTCACATAGAAGTTGTGTGATGTCATTTTATCATCCACATTAGCGATTTCAACCGCATGAAGCCTCTATTTGACAATAATTATTTTCAAACTCTTTTTTTCACATATTTATTTTTAACCTCGCATTTATATAATAAAATATTTTACACGTAAATTAAAAAAAATTTCTACTTTTTAATCACGTGTTCTTTTAAAAATCACAATTCAAAACTCTATTTTCTTCGAATAATGGTCAATCACTATTCCACATGACTTTAAGCTAGAATTATAATTACTTGGGACTCATAATCACACAATTAGAGAACCAATCCTTAATTTTCTCCCATTTTTAGCTTATAAAAATATAAATTCAACGGTTTATAGAAATAAAAGTTTACTTATATGCATAATCTAATAATAATGTTCTTACATTATGCGCTATATTATTTTAACATAGTGTATGCAATGCTTTGTATCGTCGTATAGCAAAATAAACGAGATTTAAATTTATTTTTCCTTTAATATTGTCGAAAATTTCTTAGTCGAAAAACATGCAAGAAAAAAATTATATTTCTTTAAACTTGTTAATCTATTAAATAAGAATTATAAAAAGGGTTGAGAAGATCAAATTGAGGAGTGACACAAGGGCCTCAAAACAAAATAAGGTAGGATCAAACATTAATATCTGTAATTCTTGTTGGTATGCAATAAAATCAGTGTCTTGTCTTGAGTTTTAACTGAATGCCTTTCTCTAATAATCAGTTAACAATTAGATAAAACACAAACAGCACGAGGAAGAACCCCCTCCCCTCCTTGTATTTTCTTAATAATAGGTAATATCGAGCGTGATCGACTTATTGGGGGAAAAAAAAGACTGAACAAATGAAACTATATTTTCTTTAATCTAGAATTGGAGCCCATTTAGCAAGATTTTGAAAAGTCTTTTTTTTTCCTTTTGGGAATTGTTTGGATAATTTTCTAAAGGCATTCTCCTCCAATAAATCGAGTTTTTGAAGGAAATTGGTTTTGAAGGAAGCTCTTCTTAGAAAAAAATGTTGTAAGCAGAAGTTATACCAAATAGACCTTAGAAGATTCGATGAGACTGCAATGTTTGACTATTTGCATTCTCCAAGTGATTAAAGGTAAAAAGATGAAGAATCTATACTCAAAAATGTGATTGATTGCACTAAATAATTAAGCTTTCTTCAACTTAAGTAGCTTTCTTCAACTCAAGTGCAAGCCAATTACATGTAAATAATTTAAAATAACATAGAATTAGGCTGTTTCCCAGTTGTGTAAAGATGCTTTAACTTCTTGTCGGTTTGTGTGTGTTCAACCTTTAGAAAAAGGTTTTTTACTGTAATTTTTAACCGTTTTACGTATTTACTTTGCACAAAATGATCGTTATTATTTATTAATGGATGCGTAGAATTAAGTTTTTTACTGAGCCCCGTTTGTTTCCCATTCTTTCCTCGTTAAAATGAAAAATAAGACCGTTATCCATCACATCAAGCCGTCAAATTTGAATTTCTATTTCTTGTGTGAGGTCCGCAATAACTAAATTTTTCATTCTATTTTTACAAAAATAGGAAACAAACGGGGCCTGAATTATAATTAAAAATAAAGGGGAGAAATAAAACTGCTAAGAAAAAAACATTGGATAAATAGGACAAGCATAAGCTTGTATTGCATAGAGCCCTAAGTTTCATATCCATTCAACTTTTTACTCCTAGTGTGATTTGAAATGACAAACAATTTCTCAACCACCAAGTCAATGTTTAATCATGGTGGAGTTGGAGGAAACAAAAATTCCTGCCATAATTTTATCTATCTCATTTTCAATTTAGAATTGGAAGACCAAAATGAATTTTGGGACCAGGTTAGGGCAAATATTTTCTATTTTGCAAGTTGATCTCATGATTCAAATAATATTTAGGGAAAATTGCAGCAGCGGTCTCAAACCTTTCACTTTCACTTTTTTGCAGACTTTACCCTAATCTTCATTTTGTACCAACCACAATTCCAAATCTTTTAAAAATATGCACCTGAGATCCAAATGGATGGAAACTATCCATTCGACAGTTACTTGACCAGAAAAGTCAAAATTTAATCAATTTTGACCAAATTAGAAAGGGCGAAAAGGTATATTTACATATTTCTAATTATTATTAACAATTCGAACAATTAAATAAAAAAAAGGAAAGAAATCTTCTTCTTCCCATAGCTGCCGACACCACCACCACATTAAACAAACCCGTCGGCACCACCACAGCCTACTCATCGACAACTAATCAGTTACTTCCCGAAATCGCCACAACTCCACAACCTTCAACCATCGCCGCGCTGCCATTTCCTTGCCTTCCACAGTCGCCCAAACTAACCCAACCCAATATCCACCCCCATCCCCACCTAACATCCAACCAAACACAATCCAAAGCCACCAATCGCCACCACAAAACCCATAGTCGACTCGATGGACAGTTATCCATCTATCTCAAATTAATCAATTCAATTCTACAAGAAATTATTGGTGGAAAATCCCACCACCACCACCATCTCTACCACGACTGCAACATAGAAAATTCGGTCGAGTACTGACCAATATGATGCACTTTCCTTATTTGAAACCCTCCAAGCAAATCAAGCTATTGCTATATCCGGGATGCACCTTACCTTCCTTGAAACCAAATGGCACTGTCCCTATGTTTGGTGTAGAGAGTCTCCTTTGTGAATCCATGGCTCTTAGCTAGGATCTTGGTAAGAGATCACAAAATTGGTTGGAAAATGAATTTTATGGACGAGAAAACAGAAACCATGTACACCATGGGAGAAGTGAAATAGGTAAGGATCGCTCAAGTAGATCTTTTGAATTCCCGTAACTTTTGGGTTCAATTTAGTGGAGGCGGTGTTGAAGTTTAGAAGAAATGGAGGTGGAAGGTGATGGTTCGATTTAGTGGAGGTGGTTTTGGTTTTTGTGTGGCTGTGGGTTTGGTGGTGGCTGTCGGCGACTTTGGATTATGGTTTGGCTGGAGGGGTAGGGCTGAAGGTGGGGAGAGGGAAGAAGATAAAGATAGGGTTGCTTTCTTTTTTGTTTTCTTAGTTTAATTATTAATAATGTTGAAAAAAAAATGTTAATTCTAATGTTATCATTTTACCCCTTTTCAATTTGGTCGAAGTCCAATTTTCTTGGTCAACTAACAGTCAAATGGACGGCTTCCATCTATTTGGACCTCAGATGCATATTTTTGAAAGGTTTGAGACTGTGGGTGGCACAAAATGAAAGTTAAAGTAAGGTCTGCAAAAAGTGAAAAGTTTGGAATCACTACTACAATTTTCCCTAAATTTTATTTTAATGAGTTGTCAACATTTTATTGGTGAGACAAACAAATTGGAACAATAGAAATTACAGATCTTAGATCGTATAGATTTCATCCCTCCCCTCGAATGAAACCTAAACTCAACTCACTAATCTACTGAGATTATGCTCTAAACACTTTAAGTTACACTTGATCTCAGAGTCTTTTTATTCTTGTTTTCTTTTAAGGTGGTTAAAAAGCTCTATTCCATAATGGCATTTGATAGGAGTATAGACTATTTAATGGGTCTATTGAGCAGTTTGAAAATTAGCATACTTTGACATATAACTAGAGACTTTTACTTTCTCTCTCCTCTTTTTTTTTTTTTTTGGAAAATTATATCTAGGTCTACTAATAATCTTTCTTTTTCAAAAATCAGAATTTAAATTTATCTTTTTAAAAATCAGGTATATGCTACAACTTGTCGTGCCCTACGTCCATTGGCGGAGCCCGGCCCGTCCCCCAGCCCAAATGCTAATGAACAAGAAAGATTTAAGTAAAAAAAAATATGTGTGATTTTTATTTTTTTGCTAGCCCGTTCTCAATATTTTCTTGGATCCACCACTACCTACCTCACACAATCCTACGCTATCACTTAATTCATTTCTTTCTAGATCCACACTGTCAACGTCCACTGCTGCCCCATCCCCTGTCGAAAGTTCACCATCGACGCCCCCACTGGGTCTTTTCTCGTTTTGCATTTCATTCAATCTTGAGTTCTTCTTTGCTATCGAAGTAGTAGAGAATGCAATGAATGACCAAAATGAAAGCAATCCAAACTTAGAACATTCTAGCATGGGTCTTGAGCTGCTTCAACACCTCGTCTTGTTTGGCATCTTCATGAACATTTCGAGAAACATCTTCTCCATTGAAATTGAAGCCGCCTCTAACTCTCTCAGATGTGTGCTATAGAAATAAACCTATTTGGACGTTGACTGTTGCTGAGTTAATGAGGTGATTTGAGGTGGAGATGTTGGTGAGGGGTGGTGAAACTTACGCGACATCTGCAATTTAGGTAGTACCGACAGACACTGTAGAAATAGGTTAGGGTAGGATAAGGCAAGGTATGGTGGCATGGGAAGAGATGAGATGAAAGTAATTGTGATCAGTTAATTGTGTAATTTATAACCTATTAAATATGGGATTTGTACTAGAATACGGGATCATAACCCACAAAATGTGTGTTTGTGATTGTGATTAGTATATGATCGTGGTCATTAATTGTGTGGTTATTATGACTGTGGCCTATTTAATTAATTATAGATCTCCAAAATTGATCAAAAGTCAGAAAATGTGACCACTTAATTTTTAAAAGATTTATCAAGCTTCTTAAATTTAAAACTGTATTTTGAAACCGAAGCTACCAAGAATCGTACCTGTCGATTTCTCGAGGAGGAAGACTGAGAAAGAGTATGAACAAGGCCTCTCAGTACCTCAACGAGGTGTGTCCTCATCGACCCTTTAATACTTAAGTCAAAGAGGAAATTTATGTGAAAAGATATAAGCTGAAATTGTATGTAAAGACATACCTGAATAATGATCCAAACCTTTGTATTTATAGAGGTATGTAGTGCACTCCTAGAAGAATTAAGTAGTGCATTAACGTTAAGACTAAATCAGTTAGATATCGTTGTCTCAAAGAGTCCTATCTGGAATGGGTATTATATTCGTACTACAATTACAAAACCACTCATAATTTAGGTAATATAGTTGACAGGGGCGGATCCAGGCATGGGCAGACCCGAACTACAGCCCGTGCTCGCCTAGGCCTAGATCCAAGGAGTCCTTTTTTTTTTTTCATTGAGCCCATTTCATTTGAACTGTCAGCTCG
>NW_019230613.1:22149-57822 GCF_002742605.1 Olea europaea var. sylvestris
AGACGTTATGTCATACCGAAGATTAAGTAGTGGACATTAGAACAATCAGTTCGTCAAACAAAATTTTAATTCAAACATTCTAGGTTTTCAAAATTTACTATTCATACATTATGTGACATATAAGTAATTAAAAGCGATACCAAACACCATCTTAATTAGGTCGAACGTTGTTCGATCTAGTATTCTTAAACATGCAATAAGGGGAAAGTTTAATTCACTAATAATTCAGAAAAGCATAAGATATCATTTTGATGCATGTTTTAATTAATCAACTTATCAGTGTTCATAATCAAATTAAAACGTAAAGAACTTAAAAGGTTGTAAAATTCTTAAGAGCAATTATTGGTAGGCATCATATATTTAATTATGTATTGTATCCTTCACTGTCATGTGATGATCTAATAAAGTTTAAGATTATACAAATACATGCACACATATAGTCATCATGCGAGCACGAAGCTACCGGGAAAGCTTGACCAGCAAAGAAACGGGTAATCTGGGGAAAAAGTAGCTTCGAAGTTCATAAGCAGTCAAGAATTTAGCAAGAAATAATACAGAATTTGGCAATGGGACAAAATGCAAAAATCAAATCACAGACGAGCAAGTTATTCTTCATCGGAATTATAAAGAACAAATGATTTGTCCCTCTTTTTCCTAGTCAAATATTTGTCTGGTTATTGAGTTCCTCACATTAATGTGCCTAAAATGGAGACAGAGAGGAGAGAATTTCATTAAGGGACAATTTTGTTCAAGATTTTGGGTATTGGAAGAACTGATGAGAACCAGTTGTAAAAGCACTAAAAGTGCTAGGATAAGAAGGCGGGGACGCCGTACCAGTGCTGCCGGCGTTAAAATCCGGGTGCATCATGCCACCGGAAGAGCTTTCTCCGGCGACATAAGTTCCCTCAGGGCCTTGGTCATAAAGAATTCCAGTGAATACATGTCCTCCGATGTTCACTGATGTTTGGTATGCATATTGATCCGCCGCATTGTCTGTCGAGCTCAATCTAACGCATCTAAACATCGCCGGAGAACTCACTTCCGCCGGAAAATTACCTTCTAGCCCTAATTTAACAAACACACATAAAATAATCAAACCAAGATAACCCATATTAAGATATACTAAATCTAAGTTAAGCTAGAAACACATCGGCAAAAGTATACAGAAATTGAGATTTTTGGGTTATTTTAAGTACATCAAGAATACTGGTAATGGCTTCCTACACACACTGTAGGAACTGCAGGCTCTAGGGTTTTGAACTATACACTTTCACTATGGAGTTTCAGTTGTTCAAACAAGAATTCGTGTTTGTGGATCTGTAAATCTTTGTACAGTGTGATAAATACAGTACCTAATGCTGGATTCTCTCTGTGTCTTTTAGGGTTTGAACCAAGAAGTTGCTGTTGTTGAGCGACAGAAGAAATTTGCATCTGTTGATGCCTTTGCCGCCTTCTTGATACAGGAATCCAAGTGCTGCTAACATGGGTTTGACACTGAAAACCTCGGCTTTTGCAACAAGTTCGGCACCTAAAATGTTCACAATCTTTCTTAGCTTGATTTCCGCAGTCTTGGCACCTACTGCTTCCTCCTTCAGATTCTTCTCTTCTCATCATGACAAAAATAGGCCACTTAGTTTTAACTATGTTATTTCTTCGCTTTCGAAAGTGGATGACGAGGAGTAGCTGCTATTCTTGATCTTCTTTTTCTGTGTCAACTGTAAATTTCGAATTTTTTTCTGAAAATTTCCAATCTTTTTTGTTGCTAAAATTGGGTGTTTTCTACAGGGATTACTCCTGTTTTTCTTCTTGTTCTAGGTAAATTCATCGCTCAGTGCTCAAGTGTACTATAATTTGTGGGGGGTTTCAACCTTTTTCTTTTTAGCAACTTAGCAACAATTTTGGATTATTTTGAGAAATGGGTTTCTGTATAAACGTACAACATGTACAACCAGTGTGAGTTTTCCAACATCTACATAACACAGCATACAGTATATACATATATAGAGAAAATTCGTCACTGTTTAAACCCTACCCCTCAAAATGATTTAAAACGCGATAACATATAACGTAAGGCGGTGAGGAGGGCGGCGACACCTGGTCGTGGCGGGGTAGCACTAACACCACAGTGTATGGATGTGGAATACTATTCTTTACAGTACAGATAAAATTCAACACTGTTTAAAGTAAGCCCAGAATCCCGTAAAAAAGGTCTATTACGTACGGCAGTGGGAATTGAGGAGGCGACACCTGGATACGGTGGTGCGACACCACAGTAAATGGAATACTATTTGCTTTCAAATCAAAAACTTTATAAACAGTTAGAAGTGCTTATCATCTACAACAGTAAAATTCCAATTTCCTTTCATATTTATTTTAATTTGTAATTCCTGGTCTTGAGGACTGACAGCTTTCACTTACCAAAGTACTACTCCCAGAAAACCCGCTTCTTCCCTGGCCTTTCCAAGCTCGAAACAGGCGGGAGAATAGTCTGCATTAATTAAAAGAATTGCCAATAAATAATAATTTTTCAGTGAATGTTTGGCTGCCCCATAAAAAATTTATTCCATGGATGTGTTTTGAGCCCCATTTTATTGAAAGAATAAATTTTGTAATATTATTATTTTTTAAATCATGTGGTAAAAAAGTAGAGTACACTTTTAAATTTACATATAGAATTATTCTATTATAAAAATGTGTGGTTAAAATGAATTAAGAGAAAAAAATGAATTTTTGGAGAATGACACTCAAACATAGAAATTTTAACATATATCAAGTAGCATTTCTTCAGGAAAGGTTGGGTTTTCTGATCTTCAATATGTTTTCACGATAAATACTCAACGTATTTAAATATTTAATTTAGGTTTCACGTGATTATGTGATTGAAATTGTCAAAGCGAAAAATTGTACAAAACTTTTGAACCGGAGAAAAATTTTAAGTATTTTGAAAGTTTTGCTCCAGCTTAAAGTCACATAGAAGTTGTGTGATGTCATTTTATCATCCACATTAGCGATTTCAACCGCATGAAGCCTCTATTTGACAATAATTATTTTCAAACTCTTTTTTTCACATATTTATTTTTAACCTCGCATTTATATAATAAAATATTTTACACGTAAATTAAAAAAAATTTCTACTTTTTAATCACGTGTTCTTTTAAAAATCACAATTCAAAACTCTATTTTCTTCGAATAATGGTCAATCACTATTCCACATGACTTTAAGCTAGAATTATAATTACTTGGGACTCATAATCACACAATTAGAGAACCAATCCTTAATTTTCTCCCATTTTTAGCTTATAAAAATATAAATTCAACGGTTTATAGAAATAAAAGTTTACTTATATGCATAATCTAATAATAATGTTCTTAAATTATGTGCTATATTATTTTAACATAGTGTATGCAATGCTTTGTATTGTCGTATAGCAAAATAAACGAGATTTAAATTTATTTTTCCTTTAATATTGTCGAAAATCTCTTAGTCGAAAAACATGCAAGAAAAAATTATATTTCTTTAAACTTGTTAATCTATTAAATAAGAATTATAAAAAGGGTTGAGAAGATCAAATTGAGGAGTGACACAAGGGCCTCAAAACAAAATAAGGTAGGATCAAACATTAATATCTGTAATTCTTGTTGGTATGCAATAAAATCAGTGTCTTGTCTTGAGTTTTAACTGAATGCCTTTCTCTAATAATCAGTTAACAATTAGATAAAACACAAACAGCACGAGGAAGAACCCCCTCCCCTCCTTGTATTTTCTTAATAATAGGTATTATCGAGCGTGATCGACTTATTGGGGGAAAAAAAAGACTGAACAAATGAAACTATATTTTCTTTAATCTAGAATTGGAGCCCATTTAGCAAGATTTTGAAAAGTCTTTTTTTTTCCTTTTGGGAATTGTTTGGATAATTTTCTAAAGGCATTCTCCTCCAATAAATCGAGTTTTTGAAGGAAATTGGTTTTGAAGGAAGCTCTTCTTAGAAAAAAATGTTGTAAGCAGAAGTTATACCAAATAGACCTTAGAAGATTCGATGAGACTGCAATGTTTGACTATTTGCATTCTCCAAGTGATTAAAGGTAAAAAGATGAAGAATCTATACTCAAAAATGTGATTGATTGCACTAAATAATTAAGCTTTCTTCAACTTAAGTAGCTTTCTTCAACTCAAGTGCAAGCCAATTACATGTAAATAATTTAAAATAACATAGAATTAGGCTGTTTCCCAGTTGTGTAAAGATGCTTTAACTTCTTGTCGGTTTGTGTGTGTTCAACCTTTAGAAAAAGGTTTTTTACTGTAATTTTTAACCGTTTTACGTATTTACTTTGCACAAAATGATCGTTATTATTTATTAATGGATGCGTAGAATTAAGTTTTTTACTGAGCCCCGTTTGTTTCCCATTCTTTCCTCGTTAAAATGAAAAATAAGACCGTTATCCATCACATCAAGCCGTCAAATTTGAATTTCTATTTCTTGTGTGAGGTCCGCAATAACTAAATTTTTCATTCTATTTTTACAAAAATAGGAAACAAACGGGGCCTGAATTATAATTAAAAATAAAGGGGAGAAATAAAACTGCTAAGAAAAAAACATTGGATAAATAGGACAAGCATAAGCTTGTATTGCATAGAGCCCTAAGTTTCATATCCATTCAACTTTTTACTCCTAGTGTGATTTGAAATGACAAACAATTTCTCAACCACCAAGTCAATGTTTAATCATGGTGGAGTTGGAGGAAACAAAAATTCCTGCCATAATTTTATCTATCTCATTATCAATTTAGAATTGGAAGACCAAAATGAATTTTGGGACCAGGTTAGGGCAAATATTTTCTATTTTGCAAGTTGATCTCATGATTCAAATAATATTTAGGGAAAATTGCAGCAGCGGTCTCAAATCTTTCACTTTCACTTTTTTGCAGACTTTACCCTAATCTTCATTTTGTGCCAACCACAATTCCAAATCTTTTAAAAATATGCACCTGAGATCCAAATGGATGGAAACTATCCATTCGACAGTTACTTGACCAGAAAAGTCAAAATTTAATCAATTTTGACCAAATTAGAAAGGGCGAAAAGGTATATTTACATATTTCTAATTATTATTAACAATTCGAACAATTAAATAAAAAAAAGGAAAGAAATCTTCTTCTTCCCATAGCTGCCGACACCACCACCACATTAAACAAACCCGTCGGCACCACCACAGCCTACTCATCGACAACTAATCAGTTACTTCCCGAAATCGCCACAACTCCACAACCTTCAACCATCGCCGCGCTGCCATTTCCTTGCCTTCCACAGTCGCCCAAACTAACCCAACCCAATATCCACCCCCATCCCCACCTAACATCCAACCAAACACAATCCAAAGCCACCAATCGCCACCACAAAACCCATAGTCGACTCGATGGACAGTTATCCATCTATCTCAAATTAATCAATTCAATTCTACAAGAAATTATTGGTGGAAAATCCCACCACCACCACCATCTCTACCACGACTGCAACATAGAAAATTCGGTCGAGTACTGACCAATATGATGCACTTTCCTTATTTGAAACCCTCCAAGCAAATCAAGCTATTGCTATATCCGGGATGCACCTTACCTTCCTTGAAACCAAATGGCACTGTCCCTATGTTTGGTGTAGAGAGTCTCCTTTGTGAATCCATGGCTCTTAGCTTGGATCTTGCTAAGAGATCACAAAATTGGTTGGAAAATGAATTTTATGGACGAGAAAACAGAAACCATGTACACCATGGGAGAAGTGAAATAGGTAAGGATCGCTCAAGTAGATCTTTTGAATTCCCGTAACTTTTGGGTTCAATTTAGTGGAGGCGGTGTTGAAGTTTAGAAGAAATGGAGGTGGAAGGTGATGGTTCGATTTAGTGGAGGTGGTTTTGGTTTTTGTGTGGCTGTGGGTTTGGTGGTGGCTGTCGGCGACTTTGGATTATGGTTTGGCTGGAGAGGTAGGGCTGAAGGTGGGGAGAGGGAAGAAGATAAAGATAGGGTTGCTTTCTTTTTTGTTTTCTTAGTTTAATTATTAATAATGTTGAAAAAAAATGTTAATTCTAATGTTATCATTTTACCCCTTTTCAATTTGGTCGAAGTCCAATTTTCTTGGTCAACTAACAGTCAAATGGACGGCTTCCATCTATTTGGACTTCAGATGCATATTTTTGAAAGGTTTGAGAATGTGGGTGGCACAAAATGAAAGTTAAAGTAAGGTCTGCAAAAAGTGAAAAGTTTGGAATCACTACTACAATTTTCCCTAAATTTTATTTTAATGAGTTGTCAACATTTTATTGGTGAGACAAACAAATTGGAACAATAGAAATTACAGATCTTAGATCGTATAGAATTCATCCCTCCCCTCGAATGAAACCTAAACTCAACTCACTAATCTACTGAGATTATGCTCTAAACACTTTAAGTTACACTTGATCTCAGAGTCTTTTTATTCTTGTTTTCTTTTAAGGTGGTTAAAAAGCTCTATTCCATAATGGCATTTGATAGGAGTATAGACTATTTAATGGGTCTATTGAGCAGTTTGAAAATTAGCATACTTTGACATATAACTAGAGACTTTTACTTTCTCTCTCCTCTTTTTTTTTTTTTTTTTTTTTTGGAAAATTATATCTAGGTCTACTAATAATCTTTCTTTTTCAAAAATCAGAATTTAAATTTATCTTTTTAAAAATCAGGTATATGCTACAACTTGTCGTGCCCTACGTTCATTGGCGGAGCCCGGCCCGGCCCGGCCCGTCCCCCAGCCCAAATGCTAATGAACAAGAAAGATTTAAGTAAAAAAAAATATGTGTGATTTTTATTTTTTTGCTAGCCCGTTCTCAATATTTTCTTGGATCCACCACTACCTACCTCACACAATCCTACGCTATCACTTAATTCATTTCTTTCTAGATCCACACTGTCAACGTCCACTGCTGCCCCATCCCCTGTCGAAAGTTCACCATCGACGCCCCCACTGGGTCTTTTCTCGTTTTGCATTTCATTCAATCTTGAGTTCTTCTTTGCTATCGAAGTAGTAGAGAATGCAATGAATGACCAAAATGAAAGCAATCCAAACTTAGAACATTCTAGCATGGGTCTTGAGCTGCTTCAACACCTCGTCTTGTTTGGCATCTTCATGAACATTTCGAGAAACATCTTCTCCATTGAAATTGAAGCCGCCTCTAACTCTCTCAGATGTGTGCTATAGAAATAAACCTATTTGGACGTTGACTGTTGCTGAAGTTAATGAGGTGATTTGAGGTGGAGATGTTGGTGAGGGGTGGTGAAACTTACGCGACAGCTGCAATTTAGGTAGTACCGACAGACAATGTAGAAATAGGTTAGGGTAGGATAAGGCAAGGTATGGTGGCATGGGAAGAGATGAGATGAAAGTAATTGTGATCAGTTAATTGTGTAATTTATAACCTATTAAATATGGGATTTGTACTAGAATACGGGATCATAACCCACAAAATGTGTGTTTGTGATTGTGATTAGTATATGATCGTGGTCATTAATTGTGTGGTTATTATGACTGTGGCCTATTTAATTAATTATAGATCTCCAAAATTGATCAAAAGTCAGAAAATGTGACCACTTAATTTTTAAAAGATTTATCAAGCTTCTTAAATTTAAAACTGTATTTTGAAACCGAAGCTACCAAGAATCGTACCTGTCGGTTTCTCGAGGAGGAAGACTGAGAAAGAGTATGAACAAGGCCTCTCAGTACCTCAACGAGGTGTGTCCTCATCGACCCTTTAATACTTAAGTCAAAGAGGAAATTTATGTGAAAAGATATAAGCTGAAATTGTATGTAAAGACATACCTGAATAATGATCCAAACCTTTGTATTTATAGAGGTATGTAGTGCACTCCTAGAAGAATTAAGTAGTGCATTAACGTTAAGACTAAATCAGTTAGATATCCTAGTCTCAAAGAGTCTTATCTGGAATGGGTATTATATTTGTACTACAATTACAAAACCACTCATAATTTAGGTAATATAGTTGACAGGGGCGGATCCAGGCATGGGCAGACCCGAACTACAGCCCGTGCTCGCCTAGGCCTAGATCCAAGGAGTCCTTTTTTTTTTTTCATTGAGCCCATTTCATTTGAACTGTCAGCTCGTGTCCTTCCAGCTACAAGCCCGTGTCCAGTCTCCAAAAAAAGAATGAGGCCTTTGTCTTGACCCAACTCCATACCTTTGGCCTAAACAAACCCGTTTGGTAGAGATTTTGAGAATTGATTTTTTGACCGTTAGAAGAAAAGTGAGGTCCACATGTGAGAGAAGAAGTCAAAAATTACGGCTTGAATAGTAAAATAACGGTCAAAAAATCAATTTTTTGGGACAAAAAATCTCTACCAAACGGGGCCTTAATTTCAATACCATTACCATCTAAACCAAACCCATTACCCAAAGTCCCAAACATAAATGATAAAACCACTTCCATAATTCCATTAACCCATTGGCTTCCTCAATCGTCCCCAAACGGCCAAACCCACACTCCACTCTTCTTCCTCTTCGATTTGTTAAACTGTCTCGATCCATAGATGATAGAAGCCATTTAGCCAGCGGTCCATAGCCAATGCCCAGCAGTATGTATTTTTGATTTTACCATTTTTAATTTAGTTTCTGCTTCTTGCATTTTGTAACTTGGACCATTTTTATAAATATTTTTAGTACTTAATAGCATATCATATGGATTATTGAGATTTGAGAATGGGTTGTATTTGAGAAATAGATTAAAAAATTTCTTGGAATTTGTATGGATGATTTTTTTGTTAAATTTGTGTATAAAATAATACATTAATACCTATGGCCTATCCCTAAACATATGTTGGCTTCTGGCCCTTTTTTTTTTTTTTTTTTTTTTTAAATTATTGCCATTTAAGAACTAAGAAGAGATGAATGTCCATTGGCCATTGTTTTAATTGAATGTTCATGGCAGGTTAAAAAGTTATGTCATATATGATTGATAGATTATTTTGCCGTTGATTAAATGTTTTAAACATTTTGAGGTTTTGCCAAGTCCAATTGTGCAAATGCAATACACCTCATTCGAGAATTTTTAGAACAAATTAAGGATATGCAAGTCGCTTAAAAAATAAAGAGAAAAAATTGAGAGAAATGTGGGAAGATTCAAGACTGTTGCTCCATTAGTGACTGTCGAATTCTCTCAATTTTTATGAGATCATTGAGTATTTTTTGTCACGGCTTTATAATTCTATATGCAATTGAAGTGTATGACAGGCTATGACTAAGCTAATAAAGTTGGGTTAATTTTTAAATAAATTAGATGATCACCTAAAGATCCCATATATATAAGGCCCTCCAATATTAGAAAAATTATCTTCAAATAGTTTATACCATTGGAATTTTCGAGACGAATTTTCCCTTCTCTAATAAATAAACACACTCATTTTCATGAGCTAAATTTGTAGACATAAATTTCGTTGCAAAACTAAGTCATAAAAATAAAAATATGATAAATGATAAAGTCCGCAAGAGCCTGGAGTTCAGCCAAGGTTAGGTTTCTTGATGAAATTGAAATTTGAGGCTTGTAATTTAGGGATCAATTTGAAACTCTAGTTTAGAGGGAGTAGATTTTGAGGTTTTGCCAAGTACATAACATTTTTGTTGACCCGTGGAATCGAGGACATTCAATTTCAATACTTGAATAAATGTTTTCTAGTACGTGGGAGATAAATGCAATAATTTTTATCATTTTATGTATTTCTGTTTGATGACCTTGTTTTTCTTAAGTTACATTATGAATTAAAAGAGTGGACTAAAAGTTCATTCTCAATTTTAATGCGGAATTCTTCTTCATTGTCATTTGTCAACCGGCTTAATTCCACAGACATGTAGGAAAAGCAAAAGCTTCAATACACCCTAGTAAGTAAATATCCCCATCTATCTAGTTATTGCTTTGCCGGCAAAATAATGTTGAATGTTGACGCCTATTTGTCTACGTTGCCTTGTCGGCTTAACGATTGTTGTTATTGCCTTGTTGGTCTAATGAATTATTTTTGTTGTCTTGTCGGCTTAATAAATTATATTTTGATTGTCGTTAGAGCAATATCATTGATTGCTTTTATTTTATTTTATTATTATTATTATTATTATTTGCAATTTTAATTCATATAGAATTTACTAGATCAATTTTTAAGTTTTAGCCCGTGCACCGAAAATTCTTGGATCCACCCCTAATAGTTGAGATAGAGTCCTCCTAGATGTAGGAGTATTGGGTAGAGTTGTTTGAGTCATATTAGAATCCTTAATGAGTAGGACTTCTTTTGGGCATAAGTAGGAAGGTGTTTGAAACTAAGTGAAGGAAAGTACTCGAGCATTTGCATGCCTTGGACGTCAAGAGGACCTTCCCAATTACTTATCTGAGGATCTTGCTAATTAAATTTCGTGAAGGCATGGTACTAGTCCTCAGGGATTTCATCGTGAGGACACCCTTAGGCCGAGGACTTTATGACCAACATGTGATGAGCGCCTAGGCACATGTGAGTTCTTGGGAAGAACACCTTGAGGATATTCAAAAAGAGATCACATCAGAAAGTATGATAAATTATTATTATTTATGATTTTTTTATACAACAATTGTCAGCTCCAGTTATAGCTCACTGATGGGCGGGGAGGGGATGGGGAAGGTGAAAAGGGCCGTTTTGAACTTACTGTTGGAATTGTTTTCATATTCGAATAAGTTTGAAAGTTTAATGGTTAAAATAAAGTTTCTTAGAAGTTGGGGGACTCAAAAGTTAATTTAGAATTGATTCGGGCCTTAGTTAAATGATTCGACAAGGTTCCTGAATCACTCATTTTTTAGAAATTATGATGTCGATTGTTGACCTCGAAATTGGACCTTCCACATGGCCAACCGAGAGCTATTCCAAGTACTCCTCCCTGTGCACATCAACGCACTATCAGACGCACACGGTCGGGACCAGCGGGGGTGGTGGCAGCCGCATACACTCCGACGGTCAAGTCAAGTTCAGGTGGTCGGAACAGTACCCAGGGGTTGTGTAAAATAATAAGGGGGAGGAGAAAATATATATACGTGTGTGTGTGTGTGTGTGTGTGCGCGCGCGCTTGCTATGGAGTAAGAGTTTCATTACCTTTGCCTCTTGCCAACCCTTGCGTATTTATAGGTGGGATGAACCGTTGGATGTATGGCATGTGTATACATCTGACGGTATGAGCTCTGCTCATAGGCGTCAATCAGCCGCGTCTGTAGAGTGGGCGGGTAATTGCTTCTCCCGAGTTGAGTTGACATAAAGTTGATAAGTCACATCAACTATTATCATGGAGACGTCAAATCAATTTAAACCTTAGGGGCAGAAAGGATCTTGGCCAAGATCCCCTTTTGAAATTGGCGGCGAATCTTCTGACAGAGGTCCCCGGAGTGCACTTCGCCTCGGTCTCAGGGGTGAGGGCACTTCCATAAGTTCAGCAGGAACGCCTATATCTCGCAGTGTGATTGCAGGTCGTTGACGTTGGGGAGATCACTTCGGAACCACTTCGGGTGGGTGTCTAGCAGATCGGAGTGTGTGGTGGTGGACATTCCGAGGTGGTTCAGATAGGGGCATAACAGTGGTCCCCCAAGTCCAGGTATGAATATTTATATCATGGATGGACTTGCCTTTTCGACCGGATGTGTATGCCTCGGTACGTAGACCGTGACTTGTGGGAGTTTGTGGGCCGATCTTCTACATTCGCCGAAGCGATGATCTTAGGCAGATGCTATAAAGCTTCGCTACTGCGTAAGGAAAACAATTACTCATGTGAGATCGAAGTGCTGCAAGACTGGATAATGCGTAGGAAGAAGATCAACGCAGCGACCGAGGCGATGACCTACGGTAATCAGCCGCGTCTAAGCTTTATAAAGTTGAATGAGGAGCCCTTCTGCCACCGGTGTGCTGACCCACAGGGGACGACGCGTTGGGAGATGGCTAAAACTCTGTAAAGCTTAGGAGGGAATGCACCGACCGAGGCAATAACCCACAGGGGACTCCGCATCAGGTGCATCTAAGTTTTGAAAAGTTAAGTGAGGAGCTCATCTGCCACCGGTGCGCTGACCCACAGGGGATGACGCGTTGGGAGATGGCTAAAACTTTGTAAAGCTTAGGAGGGAACGCAGCAATCGAGGAGATGACCTACAGGGGATTTCGCGTCAGGTGCGTCTAAGCTTTGTAAAGTTGAGTGAGGAGCTCATCTGCCACCGTGTGCTAACCCACAGGGGACAACGTGTTGTGAGATGGCTAAAACTCTATGAAGCTTAGGAGGGAACGCAGCGACCGAGGCGATGACCCACAGGGGACTCCGCATTAAGTGCGCCTAAACTTTGTAAAGTTGAGTGAGGAGCTCATCTGCCATCGGTGCGCTAACCCACAGGGGACAACGCGTTGAGAGATGGCTAAAACTCTGTAAAGCTTAGGAGGGAACACAGCGATCTAGACGATGACCCACAGGGACTCCGCATCATCAGGTGCGTCTAAACTTTGTAAAGTTGAGTGAGGAGATTGACCTGAGGTGGGCATCTGACGTTAAATGATTTGACAGCTGTTGCGTATTTCCAAGGTGACAGTTGGGTGCCATGCCCATTTCCCTAAAAGGCTGCTGCGGCTACTTATTGTTGATGGCTGGTGGTGATCGAGGTGACTCGTTTTATGTGAGCATGAGGGTCACAGCAAGATCTTAGGCGTAGATTAAATCTGGCGTTTCATCTCAATGGCCTAGATTGATAATGCGACGGACGGTCTAGATTAATTGCATTTGAATTCAACGGTGAAGATCAGCTGGAGTGTAGAACCCCAAATAATTCTAGACACCTTAGTGGTACTAAGACATGAATATTGGATGACTAAAGTATACTTCAGATTTTTAGTCTCATTTGAGACCTATTTTCGACATAGGAAACATTTGATTTGAAAAATGATATCTAAATAAAAGTTGTAACTCTTTGAGTTAGCTTTCCAACGTACTTTGAATTACCTCAATCGGATATCGGGAGAAGAAGTTATGATAGAAACACTGAAAGCTGTGCAGTGTCAACCGGACTACAACCGGTCGACCGAAACTCCCTGAAATGAAAATTCTCATTTTTCTCTAGAATTTAAATATTTATTTTCATCAATTATTTTCTCAAAGGGCCACCCACATTTTTGACAATAAAAACCCCACTAAATTGAAGCATTTAACCTCAAACTTAAATGGCACCCATGTTTTCTCTCTTAAATGAAATTTGACCCTTCATTTGCTTTAAGTTATGGGATATTTACCTATAAATAGAGACCTCACTTCACTCATTTTTTCTCACACCAAAAGCAAGAGCTTTTACATACTAAAGAAAGAGTTTCCAAGAGAGAAAAAGAGAGGGAGGAAAACTATTTTTCCTAGAAGTTTAAGAAGTGTTTTCAAGCATCAATTCTCAACGGTTTTCAAACATCCAAGGAATGCATTTCTTTCAACGTTCAAATTTCATCGAAATTTTCAATCCAAGTTTTCAAAGTTTCAAAAGCATCAATCAAGGTAGGTAGAGGTGCAATGTGTTTAATTGTGTTAAATTATAAGTTTTGATTCATATTAATGTTTGTATGTCAAATGGTACTCCGGTACGGCATATCCCTCTATGCTAATGGTTGTATGTCAAATGGTACTCCGGTACGGCATACCCCTCTATGTTGAAGAAATGTTCGTATGTCAAATGGTGCCCTCGGGTACGGCATATCCCTTCATGTCAAATGGTGCCTCCGAGTACGGCATATATGAAAAGTTGTAAAGTTAATGTTTTGAAATGTATAGCTTGATCACGAATGCACCTATGACACCTATTGAGTTTTTCAACTAACGAGTTTAATCTCATCTCTACAGATTGAAGGAATTCTACCTCGAGCATGGATGAAGGAGAAGATGAAGAGTGATGCATCGAGCCCATGGAAATCCAGTGAATAAGTGATTTGGATTTATTTTTATGAAATGTTTTCCAATGTTATTTCTTTAAAGTTTTGAATAACGTAAAATGCGAGAACAAGTTATGTTTTCTTCAAATAAATTACATTTTGTTGTTTTGAAAAATAATTCAGTGTTTTTCTTTAAAGTATTTGAAGTATTGTTATTTAAATTATTATCCAAACATGTAAGCTTCCACTAAAACGTATACACTTGTTACTAAACCACCGGTTAAGCTAAGTAAAGTAAGTAGCGTTCCGATCCACTAGGGGTCGGGGCGTTTACAGCGTGGTAACAGAGCAAGGTTTAGCATGTTTTGTAGACCAAGTATATTTTTTTTTAAAAAAACAAAAGGAAAATGAAAAGTTTAAGGTATTCCATGGTATCGTGCATCCATCCATTAATCTCATCCTATGGTCCAGGTATGTTCATGTTTAAAGTTAATGATTATGTTTATGTTATAATGCTTTGATATGATTTAGAGATGTGTTATTTAAAGATATGTAATGGACTTGGGCAAAAGCTAAGGGTTTAAAGGGAATTACATGATATGAAAGTTTAAATATTTGCATGTTTTCTTTAAGCAAAGAAAAAGTATGATGTATGTGAACATGAGGAGCCTGAGGAGGAACCTTTGGCTGAGGAAGAAGAAACCGAAGAAGAACCCGAGGATGATTTAGAAAATGATCCTGAGCCTGAGCCACAGGTTGAGATGGACATGGAGTCCGGACCTGAGGCGGAAGACTCCTCCGAAGATGAAACTCCACCAAAGAAGATCCGTAGAACTTATAGGGATAAGATTTAAATCCTTGTAATAGCTTCCCTTATGTCAAGAAACAAAATACTATCTTCTTTGTTTTAGTATTCGAAGAATGAAACTAATAAGAACCATATGTTTTGTCTAAAGGAAATGGCCCGAGCAAACCAAAACTTGATAAGAGACCTCCCCCGAGCAATTCAAGACCTAGGCAGGTAAAACCCGAACCAAGCTCAACCCCTACCACTAGCTCCTAATATTCTAAACATGCTTCAGTGGTCGAGCAATTTCGAAGGCACAAGCCCCCTACCTTCAACGGAGCAGTTGATCCACTTGCAACCGAGAAGTGGCTTCGCAAGTTGGAGCGTATATTCCGATTGATAGGGTGCATGGACGCTCAGAAAGTCCAGTGTGTTGAGTTCATGTTCTTCGGTGATGCAAGTTACTAGTGGGACTTAATGTCAATGACAAGGGCCCCTGAGCAACAAGCAGAATTGACTTAGGAGCAATTCAAAGGGGAAGTAATGGACAAGTACTTTCCCCAGTCCTTGAGGGATCACAAAGAAAGTGAATTCCTTCAACTCAAGCAAAAGACTATGTCCCTGACTGAGTATGAGAGGAAGTTTGATCAACTTTCAAGGTATGCTCCACATCTGGTGGATATGGAAGATAAGAAGGTACGAAAATTTGAACAAGGGCTGAACTCGGATATAAGCATGATACTTATGTCCCATCGCTTCACCACATACTGTGAAATGCTGGAAAGAGCTCATGCTATTTCGTACCAGAAGAGTAGCGCCGAACAACATGGTCAACTGTTCAATCAACCGGACAATGGTAAAATGGGAAAGAGGAAATGGAATGGCCGGGACAAGGGAAAAGGCAAGTGGCAAAACAAGAAAGCTAATGGCGGAGCCAATGCCAGCAAAAGCATTGTGCCGATTATTGCGCCCTGTTCTAAGTATGGAAGGACACATCGTGGCGAGTGCTTACAAGGGAAAAATGTCTGTTTTCAATGTGGCAAGTCAGGACATATCATTAGGGATTGTCCCACACATACCCAGAAGAAGGATGATAACAGCGACCAGAAAGGGAAAGCACAAGTTTTTTGCATTGACTCAACAAGATGCAGAGGAAAACTCTAATGTCATAGTAGGTACTCTACTGATAGCCAATACACCTGCTTATGTATTGTTTGATTCAGGAGCTACACACTCCTTTGCTTCAACAACTTTTATGGCTAAATCTAGTATTACCTGTGATAAGTCGGAAGGTATATTAAAAGTTAGTATTCCTTCGGGCAACCCTTTGAATACTGATAGAATAGCCAAGCCAGTAAGTATTGAAGTTGAGGGAAAACCAATGGAAGCGAACCTATACATAATAGAAATGAAGGATTTTGATGTAATACTAGGCATGTATTGGTTAGGTTGTAATTACGCCACCATCCGATGTAAGGAAATGGAAGTATCATTTCAGAAACCAGGAGAGGAACCATTTTCGTTCCTTGGAATGAAGATGAAACCCCTTATTCGACTAGTATCTACTTTACAAGCTGAGAAGATGTTGAGAAAAAGAAACATGTCAAGGATATCTAGTAAGTATCTCAGGAGGGAAACAAGAGACGATAAGGGTTGAAGATGTACCAGTAGTACGGGAATTCGTAGATTTGTTTCCAGAAGATATATTTGGTATTCCGCCCGATAGACAAGTGGAATTCATCATAGACCTAATTCCCGGGGCGGCACCAGTATCTAAGGCCCCATACTGAATGGCCCCAAAGGAACTACAAGAATGAAAGAAGCAGTTGCAAGAACTCCTAGATATGGGCTTCATACGACCAAGCGTATCTCCATGGGGTGCGCCGGTGTTGTTTGTAAAGAAGAAAGATGGAAGCATGAGGATGTGCATCGATTATAGGGAGATAAATCGATTAACCATCAAGAATAAGTACCCACTCCCGAGGATCAAGGATCTGTTAGATCAACTGAAAGGAGCTAAGGTATTTTCCAAGATCGACTTACGATCGGGATACCATCAACTGAAAGTAGAGACAAAGGATATACCTAAGACAGCTTTTAGAACTCGATATGGACACTACGAGTTTACGGTGATGCCGTTTGGGCTAACCAATGCACCTGCAGTGTTCATGGACCTGATGAATTGAGTGTTTCATCAATACTTGGATAAGTTTGTCATAGTCTTCATCGATGACATTCTGATATATTCCAAGAGTAAGGAGCAACATGAAGAGTACTTGAGAATAGCCTTAGAGGTATTACGCAAGGAGAAGCTGTATGCCAAACTCAAGAAGTGTGAGTTTTGGCTTAAACGAGTTGGATTTCTTGGACATGTAGTTACTGCCCAAGGGATTGAAGTAGATCCAACAAAAGTAGAAGCAGTAACCAACTGGAAAGCACCAACAAATGCTGGCGAAGTACGAAGTTTTCTAGGATTGGCTGGATATTATAGGAGATTCATAGAAGGATTATCCAAAATAGCTGGACCAATGACGCAACTTACAAGGAAGGGAGTAAAATTCCAATGGACGGAAAAATACGAACAAAGTTCCAAGAACTTAAGCAGAAGTTGATATCAACACCTGTATTAACGATACCTGAAGGTACGGAAAGGTTTGTTATATACAGCGACGCATCCAAGCGAGGATTAGGATGTGTACTAATGCAGAATGGAAAAGTGATAGCCTATGCTTCAAGACAATTGAAGAAACATGAGCAGAACTACCTGACGCATGATTTAGAACTTGCAGCGGTAGTACACGCTTTGAAGATATGGTGACACTACTTGTATGGACGGAAGTGTGATATCTACACAGATCACAAAAGTCTCAAGTATTTCTTCACACAGAAGGAATTGAATATGCGACAAAGACAATGGTTGGAATTGGTGAACGATTACGACTGCACTATTCACTTCCATCCGGGTAAGGCTAATGTTGTGGCCGACGCTCTAAGTAGAAAATCAATGGGACAATTGACGTCACTACCTACCTCTCAAGTGGAGTTAGTCAAGGACTTGAAAAAGTTGCAAATCGAAGTGGTTACCACACCAGGACAAGTTATTGCTCGTCTAACAGCTTTAATAATTCGACCTACTCTTAGAGATCGAACTATAGAAGCACAAAATAAAGACTCATTTTTGCAGAAGATTAAGAATGAAGTTGGTACCGATAAGAAAAAGGACTTTGGAGTAGCTGAGGATCAGGTACTGATATTTAGAGGAAAAATTTGCGTGCCTAAGGATGAAGCCTTAAGAAACGAGATATTGAAAGAAGCTCATTCCACCCCGTACACCGCACATCCTGGTGGTACGAAAATGTATCGAGATCTTCGAGATACATTTTGATGGAGAAATATGAAAAGAAGTATAGGGCTGTACGTGCAGAAGTGCATGGTATGTCAATAGGTTAAGGCAGAACACCAAAAACCAGCTGGATTGTTAAATCCACTAGATATACCTGAATGGAAATGGGAAAATATCACGATGGACTTTGTGGTTGGATTCCCGAAGTCAGCAAGAGGAAATAATGCTATATGGGTAGTAGTGGATCGACTAACGAAGTCAGCTCATTTTCTTCCAGTGAAAATAACATTCAGTTTAAACCAATTGACACAGTTGTACATTAAAGAGGTTGTGAGATTACACAGTGTACCTATATCCATTGTGTCTAACAGAGACCCAAGGTTTACGTCCAAATTTTGGAAAAGTCTACAAGGAGCTATGGGAACGAAGCTGAACCTTAGTACAGCATATCACCCTCAGTTCGATGGTCAGTTTGAAAGGACCATCCAAGCTTTGGAAGACATGCTGAGAACATGTGTTTTGGATCTAGGAGGTAATTGGGAGTCATACTTACCTCTAGTAGAGTTTGCTTATAATAACAATTTCCAAGCAACTATTGGAATGGCACCATACGAAGCTCTCTATGGTAGAAAATGTAGATCCCCTGTTCATTGGGATGAAGTCGGAGAGAAGAGAGTTTTAGGACCAGAAATAGTTGAAAGGACGGTCGAGGTAATCGATAAGATCCGTGCAAGAATAAAGGCAGCACAGGATCGACAAAAGAGCTATGCAGATACAAGGAGGAAGGATTTAGAATTCCAAGTTGGGGATAAAGTGTTTCTGAAAGTAGCACCGATGAAAGGTGTACTTGGATTTGGAAAGAAAGGCAAGCTACAACCCCGGTATATCGGACCTTTTGAGATACTTGATAGAGTCGAAAATGTCGCTTACCGACTAGCTTTGCCACCTGAATTATCGGCAGTGCACAATGTGTTCCATATATCGATGATAAAGAAGTATGTACCGGATCCTAATCATGTAGTGAGTTATCAAACCTTGGAGGTACAAAAGATTTGTCGTACGAGGAACTACCGATCAAGATATTAGATCGAAAAGTGCATAAACTAAGGAATAAAGAGATTTAGCTGGTTAAAATACAGTGGAATCATCACGGCGTAGAAGAAGCCACTTGGGAAAAAGAAGAAGAAGCCAAAGACAAGTATCCAACACTATTCACCCAATCAGAAGGTAAATTTCGAGGACGAAATTTTAATTAAGGTGTGGGGGATGTAGAACTCCAAATAATTCTAGACACCTTAGTGACACTAAGACATGAATATTGGATGACTAAAGTATACTTCAGATTTTTAGTTTCATTTGAGACCCATTTTCGACATAGGAAACATTCGATTTGGAAAGCTCTTTGAGTTAGCTTTCCAACGCACTTTGAATTACCTCAATTGGATATCGGGATAAGAAGTTATGATAAAAATACTGAAAGCTGTGCAGTGTCAACTGGATTACAATCGGTCGACCGAAACTGCCTGAAATGAAAATTCTCATTTTTCTCTAGAATTTAAATATTTATTTTCATCAATTATTTTCTCAAAGGGCCACCCACGTTTTTGGCAATAAAAACCCCACTAAATTGAAACATTTAATCTCAAACTTAAATGACACCCATGTTTTCTCTCTCAAATGAAATTTGACCCTTCATTTACTTTAAGTTATGGGATATTTACCTATAAATAGAGACCTCACTTCACTCATTTTTTCTCACACCAAAAGCAAGAGCTTTTACATACTAAAGAAAGAGTTTCCAAGAGAGAAAAAGAGAGGGAGGAAAACTATTTTTCCTAAAAGTTTAAGAAGTGTTTTCAAGCATCAATTCTCAACGGTTTTCAAACATCCAACGAGTACATTTCTTTCAATATCCAAGTTTCATCGAAGTTTTCAATCTAAGTTTTCAAAGTTTCAAAAGCATCAATCAAGGTAGGTAGAGGTGCAATGTGTTTAATCGTGTTAAATTATAAGTTTTGATTCATATTAATGTTTCTATGTCAAATGGTACTCTGGTACGGCATATCCCTATATGCTAATGGTTGTATGTCAAATGGTACTCCGGTACGGCATACCCCTCTATGTTGAAGAAATGTTCGTATGTCAAATGGTGCCCTCGAAGAGTGGAAGAGCTCGTGGTGCTGGGCTGCAGGACGATGGGACACGATGGAGGGGGACCCCTTGGCACCTCTTACGGTCCCCACGAAGTACTTGACACTTAGTGAGTATTGTAGTTGCGGTTCTTTATATTTCTCTTCGGTTTGAATTGTGACTAACATTTGTATTTCTCTTGAAGGTACTCTTCCTCGATGCGAACTGTCTTTTGAAGACTTCGACACCATTTGCATCATCTATCAGCTGCCTCAAAAGAAGAGGTCATACCATCGGCTGATCAGAAAAAATCTACACTTCGTTACACACGACCTGATGGCATCTCAAGGTAGCTGTCCCGAAGCCTTTACCCTTCAATATTTCTGAACTCTTTATACTTGTATTAATTAATCGTTTGTTCCTTGCAGACAACTTCAACAAGAAGATGCCAGTGCGCTCCGACTTTAAGACCATCCAAAGGATGATGGCAGAGGCACGGGCGCTGAAGGCCTTCTCCTCCGCCTACAAGAAGCAAATGGAAGACCTGGTGGATGCCAGTAAAAGGCTCCAGCCTCCGACGGAGGAGGAGGTGCCAGAGGACTCCGAGGTCGACCTATTGGGGAAGGGCAAAAAGAGTGTCGTCCCTTCAAAATGCCCAACTATGGCGAGGCCACCCCCCATTCTGAAGCAGACTACAATCCTAACCGGGGTGGCCATTCCGAAGAAGAGGCCTGCACCAGCAGGGATCGCTACTACCCCGGCCACTTCGCCACTACCCCGGCCACTTCGCCACTTGCTGCCGTACTTATTGCCCAAGTGCCGCGGCAACAGAGGAGAAAGAGGGCCCGTCCCTCTAAGGAGGTCGACTTTTTGGGCATCAACCCGGAGGAGCCGATGAAGGAAGTGTTGGAGGCCCTTCCTCCAGAAATGGCTGCGATGGTGATGGTCCACAACAAATACTAGACTGAAGAGTGGAGGGACCACACCGCTTCCTGCACAGTCGAAGACCTGGTGGCGGCCAACAGTGCTTGCATGGCCCGGGCTCTCAGCACCAGCATCCAACTTGAGGGCTTGGTGAAGGATCTAAACGCTAAGAGGGAGGACCTTACCAAGCGCCTCGAGGAGGCGATGCAGTACGGGGACGCAGTGAGAGAGGCCCAGGCCAAGGCCACTGAGGAGGAGAAGGGATGGAAGGAGGCCGAGGCCCAGCTGACTGCCACCAGAGCAGAAGTGGAGCGGCTGAAGAAGGAGCTATACGAGGTGGAGTGCCAGGTAGCTGCCATGAGTCGGCGAGTGGATCACGCCAATGAGCACCACCGGCTCACCACGGAGGCTCTGGAGGCCTCAAACAAAGAAAAAGCGAAGCTGAGGCAAAAGGTGGAGGCTCAATCTGGGGAGATTGCCTCCTTGAAGGAGGATTTGAATTCGGCAGGGGAGGTGATGGTTCAGAATTTCATTGACCACTTCGAAAAACACCCCCTGTACGACGACTTCACCAACTTTTGGGCCTCCTGAAGTGCCCAAGGCTTGCTGGGTAGGCTGAAAGAGGTCCACCCCACTCTGGATATCTCCTCTTTGGAGGCAAAGTTCGGGAGACAAACCGGAGGCCAGCCTGATAGGTTTGTTGAAGAAGCTCCAGAGGCCCCGGAGGCGGTCGAGGCAGAAGCGGTCCGAGAAGACCCTCCAGTAGAATAGGGCTAACTTTTGTAATGGCTTCGACCTTTTTGTATTTCAAATTCAAGTAAATGAAATGAAATTTTTCGTTAAGTATTGGTGCTTCTGCTATCTTATTGTATTCATCTGTTTACCCTTGTATGAACATTCAAGACTAAGCGTCTCTTAACGATAACCAGTTAATAACAGAAGATCGGATCACTCAAGTTAATATGAAACGGACCACTTAAGTAAACATGAAGTGCCTCTTAATGTTAATCAGTTAACAATTTGAGATCGGATCACTTAAGTAAACATATTGAAGGACTGAGGAAACAATTTACTAACCGATGTGGCACAGAACCGAAGTTTCATTACTTTGACAAATTACACAACACTTTACCAAGGCAATTTCATCACTAAGTATGCTAGGAAATTTACAACTGAGATCAGATCCGAACACCCATTCATTAGACAACATTGAGATTGGATCGGAACAAATGCTAATAATTAATAGTACTTCCTCAAGTGTTTAATGTTCCATTGATGAGGTAGTGCCTTTCCTGCCATGTCTTCAATTTCGAAAGTGCCAGGTCGAGATTCTCTGCGGATGTGGTAAGGGCCCTTCCAGTTCGGTCCAAACACTCTGGACCCTATTGGTTTTGAAGATTGGAAGACTCTTCTGAGGACGAGGTCCCCCAAGCGAAGAGTTCTGTTTCTGACCTTGGAGTTATAATAGCGGGTCATCTTTCGATGATACTTTGCCATGTTCACTTGGGAAGCATCCCTTCTTTCTTTAAGGAGGTGGAGTTCGCTTATTCAACAGTGTGATGGGACCCCAACCTCGATCGGGCTCATGGCCTCGGCTCCCTAGGTCATCGAGAATGGTGTTTCCCCTGTTGCAGTTCGGCTAGATGTTCTGATGGCCCAGAGGACGTGGGGGAGTTAGTCCACCCAAACCCCTTTTGAGGTGTCAAGCTTCCTTTTCAGGGTGTGCTTGATAATCTTGTTCACTGCCTCAACTTGTACGTTTACTTGAGGGTGATGAGGCGTTGAGAAGTCCTTCTTTATGCCTAGCTCGTCGCATAATTCTCGCATCTTCCTGTTCTCAAACTGTCTTCCATTGTCGAACACTAAGGAGTGGAAAATGTCGAACCTACAAATGATGTTCTTCCAGACGAATTTAGTAGTGTTCGCCTCGATGATCCTGGCAAGGGGTTCAACCTCGACCCACTTAGTGAAGTAGTCAATGGCGACAATGGCAAAAGTTGCGCTTCCTCTTCCTTTTGGGAGTGGACCAATGAAGTCATGCCCCACTTGGCGAATGGTCAAGGACTGGTTACTACAGAGAGGCTCTGAGAAAGCTGCCTTTGAATATTTGAGAAGCGCTGGCACTTGTCACATTTCTGGACAAACTGGTAAGCGTCCCTTTTCAGGGTTGGCCAAAAGTAGCCTTGACGGAGAACCTTGTGTGCCAGAGCCGTTCCTCCGGAGTGATTTTCGCAGATTTCCTCATGGATTTCCCTGAGTATGTATGTGGCTTCTTCGCCTCCCACGCATCGGAGAAGTGATGAGGCGAAGCCTTTCTTGTAAAGAGTATCTTCTTGCAAAACGAAGTGTGCAGCCCTTCTTCTTAATTTTCGCGCCTCACTTTTAGAAGCAGGCAGTGATTGATCCTTCAGATAGACGATGATAGGCTGCATCCATAATGGGGTGCCTTCTATCCATAGTACCTCTTCACCTCCGGAAGTGGAGGGCTTTGATAAGTGCTCAATAGGGACAACCTTTAGTAGCTCTGATTCGTTGCTGCTGGCTAGTTTTGAAAGGGCGTCTGTATGTGTATTTTCTAGGCGGGGGACTTGAGTTAGTTCGAACCTTTCAAAATGAGGAACTAGGTCTAGAACCAACTTCAAGTATGCAACCATACTACTGTCTTTGGCCGCGAAGTTCCCATTGACCTGATTTACTATAAGTTGAGAATCACTGCTCGCCAGGAGCATTCTGACCTGCATCTCTTTAGCAAGTCTAAAGCCTGCCAGAAGGGCCTCATATTCAGTAGCGTTGCTCGAGGCTTTGAAGCCGAACCTTACTGCGCAGTTTAGCTTGTGGCCTTCCGGGCTTTCCAAGATGATCCCTACCCCGGAGCCATTCTCTCCTGAGGACCCATCTACGAACAGTTTCCATATGGCGGGCTCGGCTAGTTCCATTGTTGCCTTCATTTCTGGGGCTTTGACAAACTCAACCATAAAATCTGCAAGGGCCTGGCCCTTGATGGCGTGTCGAGATCGGAACAATAGATCGAACTCACTGAGCTCGATTGCCCATTTTAGCAGGCGTCCTGATGCGTCTGTTTTCTGCATCATCTGCTTCAATGGGAAATTGGTGAGAACTTTGATTGAGTGGGCCTAGAAGTATGGCCTCAGTTTTTTTGAGGTTGTGATAAGGGCGAGTGCCAGTTTCTCCATGTCTGGGTAGCGTGTTTCAGCTGGGAGAAGTGCTTTGCTGACGTAGTACACTGACAGTTGGCATTCACTTTCTTCTCTGACTAGGACGGCGCTGACCGCCATGTCTGAAATCGCTAAGTATAGCAGTAGTGACTCATGTGGTTGAGGTTTCAACAGGAGGAGTGCCTCTCCGAGGTGCTTTTCCAGCGCCTGGAAGGCTACCTCACATTCAGAAGTCCTTTGGAACTTCTTTCCTTGCTTAAGCACATTAAAGAAAGGCAAATTTTTATCTGTGGCTCTGGAGATGAAGCGACTGAGTTTGGCTATCCGACCATTGAGGCTTTGGACCTCCTTTGGTTTCTGAGGTGACCTCATCTCTAGCAATGCCATTATTTTCACTGGATTTGCTTCAATTCCCTTTTGATTAACAATATATCCCAAGAACTGACCCGAAGCCACTCCGAAGGTGCATTTGATGGGATTCAACTTCATCTTATATTTTCTAAGTATCTAAAAAGTTTGGTCGAGGTGACTTACGTGTTCAGCTGCCTGGAGGCTTTTAACTAACATGTCGTCCACGTAGACCTTCATGGCTTTGCCAATGAGTTCAGCAAACATCATGTTGACCAGCCTCTGATATGTAGCTCTGGCATTCTTCAATCCTCAGGGCATGACTTTGTAGCAGTACAAACCTCTGTCCGTAATAAACGACGTAGCTTCCTCATCAGGTCGGAACATGGGTATCTGGTTGTACCCTGAGTATGAATCCATGAAGCTCAGCAGTTCGTGTCCAGCAGTGGAATCCACAAGTTGGTCTATCCTTGGAAGTGGGAAGCTCTCTTTAGGGCACGCCTTATTCAAGTTCGTGAAGTCTACGCACATCCTCCACTTTCCGCTGGGCTTTTTCACTAGGATCGGGTTGGATATCCACTTCGGGTAGATGGCTTCCCTTATGAAACCACTGCGGCTAAGTTTGTTTACTTCGTCTTTCAGTGCCTCGTACCTCTCTGGATTGAGGGCACGTCTCTTCTGTCGATGGGGAGCACAAGAGGGATTGATGTTAAGATGGTGGCAACTGATCCTTGGATCTATTCCCACCATGTATTCATGCTTTCAAGCGAAGACATCCAAGTTCCTTTTTAGGAAGCTTATCATCTTTTCTTTTACTTCGGGGGTCAGTGCCTTCCCTATACGCAAGACCTGACTGGGGTCTTCTAGGTTGGCGGAGAAAGTTTTCAGTTCTTCCATTGGGGTTACATTTCGTTCAGAGTCAATTATTCGGGGATCTAACTCACCAAGAGGGTGCCCTTGCTCAGGGACCTCTTCCATGTCGACGTCTTTCTCTTGTTTAGAGGCATGCCCTTGTTCAGGGGCGTCGAGCATTTTCACGTCTGTACTGATTTCAGTGGGAATCTTAGTTAGGATTATATTAACAGATCGGGGCTCCGACTTTCGCAGCGAGTTTAAGTAGCATGCCCTGGAGCCCGTCTGATCGCCTCGGACCATTGCAATCCCATGTTTAGTTGGGAATTTCATACACAAGTAGTGGATGGATGTGACGGCCCAAAGATCTTTCAAATTGGGTCTGCCCAATACTCCATGATAGGCCGATCTGTGATCTACTACTAAGAATTCCATGAAGTGTTGGGCCACTAAGGGTGCTGAACCCATCTCGACGGGCAGAGTGATCTGCCCTTGTGGGACGATGCTGTCCTCAGTAAATCCGAATAGTGGGTCAGTCATGGGGATCAACCCAAGTTCAATCTGCATTTTGTCAAAGGTGGAGCCGAACAATATATTCACCGAACTATCATTGTCGAAGAGCATGCGTTTGAGCCCGTTTCTGGCTACTACAGCTCTCACAACCAGTGCATCGCAATAGGGATGGTGAACTCCTTGCGCATCTTCCTAGGAGAAGGTAATTGGGACCATCCTGTTGGCCTCTTGGGACTCATTGACAATGTAAGTGATCATTGGTGGGTCCTTTGCTTCCCTTGTATAATTCCTTTAGGCATTTCTGGTGTTGTCACCGATGTGGGGTCCCCTAATGATGGTGTCGATTTCCCTGATGATTTAGCCCCCAGAAAATGGGGCCTGATCTCTCTGCCTGGACTCTTCTTGGTCCCTTGATTCTCTTCTCCGAGCTAACTGCTCCTGTGCCTTCGATCTCCCCTGTTCGGGGAGACAGATTTGTGAGGATATTCATTTCTCCTGGAGGGGTGTAGGTCTGTCCGGTCTGGGCGTCGAGGAGTGTCTCTGCATTCGTTGGTGTCATGCCCATTCCAAGAGCCTCTTTGATCGCTTCTTCTTCTTCTTTTTCTTGCTATCGTTTCTTCCAGATGGCCCCGCTTCGCTAGGAACATTTTCATATGCCAATACCGGCACTGCATTTAGTGTGGCGGAAGCCAGTGCCTGTCCGGAGGTGGGAGCTATTGCGTGTCCTGCTTGAGTCCATTGCTGAGTAATAAGGTGTGCTGCGGGACCTCGACCTACCTACCTCTGAGGCGGAGGGAGTCCCTGCGTGGCATGGTTTCAGTGATCAATCATTTCTTCACTCACGATTTCAACTCTCATCATTTCCACGAGTTCATCATAGGTGGAAGGATTCTTGCTGCGCACATCCCTCTAGAATAAAGTGTTCATGTTGAGGCCGTCTTTCAGGGCTGAAAGGGTTTCTCTGTCAGTGACTTGTTCGCAGTATTTGATTTCGTCCATAAACCTAGCGAGATAGCTTTTCAGCGTCTCTCCAGGGACCTGCCTCATGTCTTGCAGGCGTTGCACTGGGGCCTCTCCTTCTCTTCGCGAGAGGTACTGATTCAAGAATGCCTTCTTTAAATCTGGCCAACTTCTAATACTTAGGGAAGAAAGTCTGCTGTACCACACTTCGGCGGCTCCACCTAGTGTTAAATGGAAGGCTCTGCATTTCAAAGTAGGTGAGGCTCCCCTGAGACTCATTTGTGTCATATACTTGGTGAGGTGCTTGTCCGGGTCCCCCTTTCCTTCATACTTGGGGATCTCAGGGGACATGAAATTTGTTGGCATTGGGAAGCTTCGAATCTCCCTTGAGAAAGGGAGGTTATCATTATCATCGTCAATCTCATAAGACCGACAAGGCCTATCTGACCCTTCATCATCTTGAATGTTCTGGGGAGGTGGAGGTGCTTCTCCTCGACTCCCCCAATCGACTAGGTTCCTCCTGTCCCTCCTATTTCTAGGAGGAGGAGGAGCCTGTTCTTGTTCCTGATCGTGCCGAACTGATCTTCTCACTGGGCGGACCCTATTGCTAGGATCCTCCCCTATCCCTTCGAAGACACTTACCGACCTCTGTTTTTCATATTCTAGAGGAAAATTGTCCCCCAGGTGTGGTTCTGATGGTTGGTTCCCTTGCACATAAGATGTGGCTTCGGCGTCCACTTCTCTTTCTAGGGGCATTCTCTGTGCTGACTGGTGTGGTCTCGAGAACGAGATACTGGAGCTTCCTGCACTGGGTAAGATCCTTGGGGCATTTAAGAGCCCTGGTGACCTCGGGCTTGCATGAGAAGTTCATGCATCGCCCACAGCTATTTGAGTCATTCCTTCAGTGAGCATGGCTGTTCTTCCACCTCGGCGACGCCGGTGATGGGGTCTCTGGTGAGTAACATTGTTATGGAGCACCTCCTCTTCAGATGCCTCTCTCATGGGGTTGTCGTCTTCATGGCTATAACTCATCCTATCTCCTTTTTCAAGGGTGGTGAGAACTTGGATTATAACTCGACTTTGTTCTTTTTCAAGAACGTGCCCTTTTCAGGGTTAGTAGCTAGTTTTTCGGTGATTTCTCCGGTGGAGAATGCAGAACTTTGAATGGGAAGCGTTTCCCACAGACGACGTCAATCTGTTGACCTTGAAAATTGGACCTTCCACGTGGCCAACCGAGAGCTACTCCACGTATTCCTCCCTGTGCACAATCAACGTAAAGTCAGACGCACACGACCGGGACCAGCGGGGGTGGTGGCGACTGTATACACTCCAACGGTCAAGTCAGGTTCAGGTGGTCGGAACAGTACTCAAGGGTTGTGCAAAATAATAGGGGGGAGGAGAAAAAAATATATATATATGCTTGCTATGGAGTGCTATGAAATAAGAGTTTCATTACCTTTGCCTCTTGCCAACCCTTGGGTATTTATAGGTGGGATGAACCGTTGGACGTAGGGCACGTGTATACATCTGACGGTATGAGGTGTCTGCTCATGACGTCAATCAGCCGCATCTGTAGAGTGGGCGGGTAATTACTTCTCCCGAGTTGAGTTGACATAAAGTTGATAAGTCACATCAACTAGTCTCATGGAGACATCAAATCAATTTAAACCTTAGGGGCAGAAAGGATCTTGGCCAAGATCCCCTTCTGAAATTGGCGGCAGATCTTCTGACAGAGGTCCTCGGAGTGCACTTCACCTCGATCTCAGGGACGAGGGCGCTTCAGTAAGTTCAGCAGGATCGCCTATGTCTCGCAGTATGATTGCAGGTCGTTGACGTTGGGGAGATCATTTCGGAACCACTTCGAGTGAGTGTCTAGCAGATCAGAGTGTGTGGTGGTAGACATTCCAAGGTGGTTCAGATAGGGGCGTAACATCCATGTTCTTCTCGTGAGTTTTCAATCTCGTTTAGTGTAATCCGCAAAAGCTATTTGTCAAAGAGTCATGAATCTCAAACGAATAGCGAGCAAATATTGCTTTCAAGAAAGCGTATTCCAAAACTGCTTCAAGCCTTCTTCATGCAATCCCATTAGCTTGTTCTTGGGCCAATTTTGCATGGAAAAGAATGAGATCTTCATCTACACCTCAGGTCCAATATTAAAGGGAGCCTTAAATTTTAGCATCTTTTATTCTTCCCCTTTTTTTTTGGGGAAAATTAGGTTCACTGTTATGGAAAAGAATGAGATCTTCATCTACACCTCAGGTCCAATATTAAAGGGAGCCTTAAATTTTAGCATCTTTTATTCTTCCCCTTTTTTTTTGGGGAAAATTAGGTTCACTGTTATTTTTTAAATAAAATTTGATAATTAGGCTCATTTCATTCCATTTATAAATAAAATATTTTTTCATTATGGGAATTTCATTTCTAAATTAGCCCGTTTCAAAAATAACAAAAGGGGACAAGTGACTAATGATTCCTATAAAACTCAGATGGTAATTATTTCTTAATTCTACTCAACTTGTTCATTATATAGATAATATTTGATTTAATTGTTTAAAATAAGCTATGTTTTACTCAACTTGACAGAAATTAACGAAAGTCCTAAAATATGAACTTCAAAATTTTGATTACTTACTTGACATGGTAATTTGGTACATTTTGTTGCATACAATCAATATTATAAGTAAATTTCTTCAAATAAAAAATATAGATATTAATGGTGCTATGGACCACTTACAAGGATTTGTTTCATTTCTCAAAGATCACATAAAAATTGAATTTTCTATTATCACGAATAAACTAACAAAAAAGACAAGTAAAATTAGAATTGAAGCTGTATTTCGAGAAAAACATAAAATTTGAAGAAAAATGCAATTTAACGAAAGTAGTAGTGATGAAGTAAATTAATTAGCTGAAGAATCTTTTATTGTTGAATACTTTCTTTTTATAATTAATCAAACTCTATCTTCTCTAAGATTCAATTCGAACAATTTAAGAAATATGAATAGATATTTGGATTTTTTGTTAAATTTGAAAAAGTTAAGGTGTACAGCTATTTTCAATTTGTAGAAGTCTTGTACGAATTTTGAGAAGTATATGGAACATAATAGACGTTCGAATATTAATGGAGATAATTTATATTCTCAGTTACATGTATCGAGGTGCTATATATCAAGTAAAGCAACGAGAGTGGTTGAAGCATGTAAAAATGCTTATACTATTTACAAAATTTTGTTAACCATACCTTATCTCCAATCAACTATATCACAAAAAGATTAAATGGATTAATTATGTTATCAATTGAGAAAGAAATTGATTGAACACGTAGATTATTCAGATTTGATTAATATTTTTGCATCTTAAATTGCTAGACAAGTAATATTTAATTGATTGTTTGGAACATTATTGACTTCGTTATTTGATTATAATATAAATTTTTTATAAAATACATTTTATTTGTTGTTTTATTGTTATTATTTTAAATTAACAAGTTAGCCATTGACTTCATAATATTCTTATAAATTTTACGTGCATACTACAATTTTGGGCCCTAATTTATGAAATTTGCCTTGGACCCCTAAAATCGGCACTGGCTTGTCCAAGTTTCACTCAATTTCGAGTTAATAGTTTGTGTCTCCTGCCCTCTCCAAATATTCCCAACAATTGCATATGATAAGAATTAGCAGCTGCAGCAGAAAACTAGGTACTGAAGGAAGCAAGCCATTTCGGTGCATTTTCTATTCTTCTCGAACAACTTCCACAGTATGCAACTGGTAGCCTATTTGTCTTGTTGACATTCTCCCTATGTGGTGTTTATACTTCACAAATATGGGATTAATGAACCTCTATAACTGGTAGAGGGCTAGTTGCGTTTCATCTATCGTCCTTTGTTCTAATACCGAAGGGCTGGAACCAAATGTGTGTATCCCTTCCCAACTATGTTTCAGAAAGAAAGGCATTTTTTTTTTTTTTTTACAAGGTGTCCGGGCTTGCGTCCGACTAGATCCTTGTCCCTGAACCTCCGGCCCCTCAGCTGCTCAGGGAGGTAAATCGCAGGATGTGCCCTTGTTGGCTCCCAGGTTCCCACAACTCATTTGGACTCTTTCCGCAAAGAGAGCTCTCCTCACTGGGCGTTTGTTCACACCAATGGCTTCCTCTCCATATGGCTCCCAGTGTTAACTCCAGAAAGGCATTTCACTCCGCTTAAAAGGGTTAAAGAAACACCAATCTCGAAACTAGTAAAGCAACTATTAGATTATCTCATAGTTTCCTTATCAGTTTCACAGCAATGGTTCTCATAACACGACATCGCCTAAATAATAAACCATCTTGAAACATAAAACTTCAAGAGAGAGAAAAAAAAAAAAAAAAAAACTCATTTTGCATCTCTTATAAGTGTATTAAAGGGAAAACTGTGAAAAAAAAAATTTTGATAGGTATTACAACAAAGAGAATCCAATGTAAGCACAATATCAACTATCCGATACTACCACGGCCATGTTTCTCAGAACACAACATCATCTAAATAGTGATCAAGTGAAAAACATGTATAAAAGATATCTAATTTTGCAAACTCTACGGGCCTTTTTTTTCTCTTCCTTTGCAATCACACGTTGGTTATCGACTCACTCTGGCTCTTGAAGCGAACTCGATCTACAATTTCAGTTTCAAAAAACTTATTCTCTTATAGTAAATTTGATCATTTAATTATTTTTAGACATCAGGATTGGCTGGGAATTAAGCCTCCATAGTCTTAGCCTTTCTTTGTCATTCTTGATTTTGTCATCAGTAATCTAAACATCACCTGATCACCCTTCGTACCATAAATCGCCATCTTCTTACAGATGTAACCTCCATCGGCCCCTTTGTACAATTTTGATCTGGCAAGTGATCAACAATGCAAAGAAAAGCATTCCCTTCAACAATGCTATAGCTATGGTTGCAATTTTACATCTTCCCCTAATCCTCTTAACAAAAAACCCAGAGAAATTGAGAAATCTCTCGGCAACAGGGAGACTTTGCACTTCAAATGAACCCTTGGGATATAAACCAAATCCAATAATCTAAAAAATACAATTGCCCCTACAACCTTTACAACATCACAGTCAAAACTAAACATGGCCAAGGCAGAAACCCAGAAAAATACACCTTTCAAAAAAGCCCAATATGATCGAAATTTCATCAAATTGCTGGCATATTTACACAATCATAAAAAGCAAGAAGATATTCATAAAATGCACTAATAAAAGTCAAGATCCTGAAAATCAAATTTCATTAAACTGAATTTGAAACATTCATATCTACATTGATTTTTCAGAGACATCTAAATCAGTACAAATAAAGAAAGAACCCCCAATATTTTCGGTCAATTCTTTCACCAACCTTTAAATCATCTACTAGATGAAGCTGTGCTGCACACCAAGGCCATGTTTGCCATACACAGCACCAGGCCTGTTATAGAAATAAGGACCCCTTTTGGATTTGTTAACCCTAGAACTACCTCTCTTCCCCATCTTCCTAATCCTCTGCCTCCCAAACCTGTCCTTCAGCATCCAAGGCACCAACTCATCATCCAACCCAAACCCATCTTCATCGTCCATGTCTTCGTCATCATCATCACGAGCCTCTTCCTCTTGATTATGATCATCACAGCAAACATCAGCGGTGGTCAACGTCAGTTGTGGAGGTGAGACTGACAGAGACTCCACGGAAATGACGTCACCAAGCGATTCACTTCCTTCTTCTTGGTCCTCCTCCTCCTTCCCGTTCTTCGAAGTCATTTCGTCGTCCGTCAAGGAGCAGAGGTCTTCTTGTTCATCATCTTCTGATAAAGATAGGTCCACGAATTCCCACGAGGACAGGTCATCAACGACGTCGTAAGCTTCTTCTTCGACGGAAGAGAAAGACCCCATGATTGTTGCGGTTTTGCTCAACATTCTCAACATTTTCATTTTGAATTGGATTTGTTCTTCGCTCTCCCTTATTCTGAGATCTGTTTTATAGAGGGGTAACGTCTAATAATATATATCGTACTATGTGGTTTTCAATTTTTTTCAATTTTTTTTTTAAATTGAACAAAAATTAGGAAAGTAATTAGCCATTGGACCACGTGTGGGACGGTGATATTCTATTGGTTGGCTTCGCGTGGCAACGGTAGCGCGTCAATTTTTTTTATTCTTTCTACTTTTTTATCTTTATCTTTTTTGACCTTTGCGGAAAAACAAGAAGCATTCGAAACTAGCCTCCCCGCAAAAGCCCATTTTAAAGAATAATATTATTTAGTATTAATGATGTTAAAATATCAGTCTACGTAACTACATTTTATGAATTTAATTAAATAAATTATATGACTTTGTAATTAAATAAATTTATATCATTTAATTCAATATAATTGTTGTCCATACTAATCACTGATAGATAGTATTACTCAATTTTAAATGTCATTTCAAAAAAACTTGAAAATGTACTTGTGGTATCAAAAAGTGAGTTGGACCCATCTTCGTACAATTGTGACTCGACGTAGCACAAGTCATATCATGAATCAAATCCTCAAGAGCACGTAATATTAATGGATCCAATATTATTCTTAGGGAAAATTGCAGTTGAGGTATCAAACCTTTCGTTTATTAGTAGTTTTTGTCCAAACCTTTAGTTTTGTCACCCACAGTCCCAAACCTTTCAAAAATATGCACCGGAGGTTCAAATGGATGGAAATCGTCCGTTTGACTGTTAGTTGACCAATAAAATTGAATTTTGACCAACTTAAAAGGGTAGAAAGGTAAATTTGCTATTTAATTCTATAATAAAACAAATAAACTAATATATCAAATAAAAATAAAAGAAACTACTATTTATCTTCTTCTTTCCCCCACCCACCCAGAAGCCTGATTCCATTGCCCAAAGCCGCCAGTCTCTGGCCAAAAAATCACCCAAATCCACTGCCATTTCCTTGCAAGAAACAATGGCGTCCTAGTTGCGAAAGAAATCACCCTCATAAATTAGATCCCAAGAAACAATACTTTATTGCGAAAAAATCGAACTTAGTTCCCAAAAATCAAGAATCTGAAGAAGAAGAAGAAGAGGAGGAGGAAATGGTCGTGGATTTGGGTGGCTTTTTACCGAGATAGGATATCAAGCAGTAACTACAATTTACTGAGATAAGATTTCATACAACCTGCATCACAATCTCCTATTGGGATCAGAAAAAAAGCATGGACTGTCAAATGATTGCGACAATTTTAATTAAAAAATTGGATTGTTCTGTGTTTTTCTAAGGTGTGATGTAGGAGTTCTTATATGTTCTTTCTCTAAGTTCAATATGAAAATATTCAATTTCTATCACATGGGCTTAAAATCAAGGTTGATCTTGTCGACTCATTTAGATGAAGACTAAGAAATATCTTCATTTATATCACTATTAGAAATTAGAGGGGAGTTTGGTCGGAGACTGTGGTGACGATCGCCCATAGAATCAGTGTTGGGTGTGGTGGCGTCGGGCGGGGTGGGGTAGGATGAAGATGAACAGTATTCCCTTTCTTTTCTTTGATTTTTATTCATTTTGTTTTTACAATATTTTCTTTTATTTTTATTTGGTATATTAGTTTATTTGTTTTATTTTCTTTTATTATTTTTTTTTTTTTTTTTTTTTTTTTTTTTTTTGGGGGTTTTTTTTTCCCTATTAAAATTTTTAAACCATGAGTCAACAGTTGATGCACATTCTTTTCTTAACATACAGCCAAAAGCTTATTATATCATTTACCTAATCAAATGTATGAAATATGCCTCGATTTACAAAAGAAATAATAGGAATAATTACTATAATTCTAGGACTGAAAGCTCAACAGATTCCACACGCAAGTCTTGTAATTGTTGTCGCAGTTAATCAAATGCAAGGCAATTGGGCCTACATTGGGTTATCTGAGGCCCAATTATTGAACAATTCCGCCGATTAAATCTTGGTTTCTAAGTCCCAATTATGAATCAATTTCGACGACTTTCCCATTTCCCAGCAATTGATATACAACTTGAGCTCATTTACAATTAATCGATCCATAAAAGGGAATTGGATTTTAGTTTTAGCACCTTTGTGATTTATTACATTCGTGGAGCATATTTTACCACCTTCGAATTTTTCACAATTATCATTCAATCCTTAAATTAGGAAAATTTCATTACACCAAATCCGCTTCTTCCAATTTATTTTTCTTTATTAAGATCTAATCTTTCTATTTCATCAGTCAAATGTCAATCCCAAATCAAAACAAAAAGGTTGCAGTATACTAATCTACAGTGAAATTAGTTCATAGTGTTTGTTGAAACAAATTATTGCACACGTAAGGTTGATAAGATAATCGAAAGTGGGTATAGTATTGTTCAAATGGATAACACAAAGTAAGCAAAACACTGTTCAAACCACATTGTTCTGTACACATTATACAGTTTGAAAGAAGAATCACAATGGGGTGCTAATGTATTTGAGATGCAAAGCATCGGGCCTTTACCATGTTCTCCATTTTCCTTCCCTTTTCCAGGGTCTCTTTATTTTACAGTTACTCGGGGAGAAATATAAAGAAAGCACAGTGATATACCGGTTAATGAGTTGCATAGAATTCAACTAATGAAAGAATTACACCTCCCATTTTGACGAAAATAACTAGCTGGTGAACAATTACAACCTGCAGCAGAGGGGGGGGGGGGGGGGGGGGAAAGAGGAGAG
>NW_019230613.1:57840-69192 GCF_002742605.1 Olea europaea var. sylvestris
GGGGGGGAGGGGGGGGGGGGGGGGGGGGGAAATGAGGAAGAATTGTTAGTGTAACAATGGTTTGGCTTATTAAGCCCATGCTTAGATTGGCTAAAAATCAACCATATAACAGATTTTGATAAAAATTGACAAAATATGTAAATAAAATGATAATAATAATTATGAGTTCTACAAAATGTGTGATTAAATATAAGCTTCAAAAGACGAGGGGAAAAAAAGGAATATGTTGATCAAATGACTTCAATTCTGGTATAATATTTAGTGGAAACTAAATTGATTTTAGTCAAGAGAGTTTTAACCCCCGTTTGGGTTCCATTAAAATTTAGTTTATAGGAAAAATATGTTTCGGAATAATGATTTTTTAGAAAATCTGGTTAAAAAGAATGAAATTTTTTTAATTTATGTATAATATTGTTTTATTGAAGAATGTGGTCGAAAAGAAGAAAGATAAAAATGCATTAAAATTTTATTGGAGTCCAAACAGGGTTCAGTAATTGTGGTTACCCAGATTATATAACATGAAGCAGAATATTAATGAATGCGTGGTGAGCTATTATTCACATGCTCCGTAAGGGGGGGAAATGCATAAGCCCCATCTCATACGTAAGAAAATGACCATTACGCTACGCTAAAACAACCAACCAATCTTTACCTCTTTTTCGAGGATAAGAAGTGCCAAGTCATGTAAAGGCAAAAATCCTATCTGCAATGTTCGTGCGGCAAATTGGACATTCAGAACATGCAAGCGAACAAGATTTACATACTGCCAAGGGAGAAACCAATGTTAGAGTTGCGGCACTAAGGAGCATAAAGGTAGCATCAAGAAAATGACTTACAGCAAAAGTGACGACAGGGAAGTAGCATTGCAGCTGTGGCCGACTCAAAACATACTTTACAGACATGAGAATTTGCATCCACATTCCCGTTGTGCTTAAGTTCTTTCTCCTTCATTTCCTGCATTCGAGCCTGAAGTAGTTATAAGGAAAACAATAAATCCACAATGTTGCTATTATGTCCAATAAGCCGATGAGATGCATACATAATGATGAATTGCTCTAGGCACATAAGAGAGGTTAATTAATCCTTGTCAAATTAATTTCTTGAGTTTTCGAGTTTACTTACGACATGAAACAACTAGCAGTACGGGTCTAACTTATTGATGTGTTCCTGAAAAATCTACTTGAATCCATTTGATTGTTTTTTGTGGACAAAACCAAGGCTCAAAAATACTACAAATGCTTATACTCCTCGTTTGCTTAGTTTATTTCAAACAGGCAAAGGAGACAGTACAATCTACGCACTTAATTTAGTAAAATGCGATACCATCAAACAGGCATTCGGTAATTGAGATTTGAGAGTGGTGCTAAAAAATGGCCTCAAGTTGATTAAACAACAAAGAACCCAGAAAGTCTTGAAATGAACACAAAAATATGTGAATAGGGAGTCAAGTACATGCATAAACATGAAAATGCAACTTTAAAGGAGAAAATTTTACCTTCAGGCGTACAACAAGAGGTTCTTCTTCAGAAATGTCAGAAGCTAGTGCTGTACAATCTTGAGCTTGTGTATCTTTAAGGATTGGATCCTTGTAGTCAACATTATCCATTCTTAATTCACTGTTTCGATCAGTATCATCACTCTGTCCATCACTAGCCTTTGATTCTTGCACAACACTTCGCTCTTTCTTTAGCTGAGCAACAAGCACCCACATGTTTGCCAAATCATTTTCCAGAGCTGCCTCCCTGTCCTTTGCCTCTTCAAACTTTTTCCTATACTCGTCTTCCAAAATTTCCTTCTCAGCCAAGGCAGCTTCTAGAGCTGATTCCCTTTGTTTCCTGGCTTGTAACTCCATCTTTAGATCATCAGGATCAAGGCTCCATGAGTCAAAGTCATCATGGACCATTCCAGAACCATCATTCGCTCGGCTAGTAAGCCGACCTCTGCGACCAGTCCTTTGCCCATCGTGGTATTTGCGGTTTCCACTAATACCAGTTTGTAAACTGGAACCTCTAGACTTCACCAACTCATGAGCAGCTAGTAATTCTTTTTCTAGTTTTGCATTCTGTACAGATAGCTTGGTTACTTCACTAGCTAAATTTTTCAGCTCAACTGCAGCAGCAGAGGCTAGTTCTTTGGCATAAGAAGCTTCCTCAGACAATTTCTGATTCTGTACACGTAATCCACTATTTTCCTCTACAGTGCGAACGTGTTCTAGCTTCAGTTTCTCATTGTCAATTTCCTGCTCAAAGTAGAGACGTCTATCAAATTAAATAGCTGAAAGAACACATGCTTTTATTTCTATCTGGGGTACAGCATTTTGGCAGAACAACAATCCAGGTAAGTTAAAAGAAAATGTAGCTAGCACCAATCACTAAAATTTCACAGGAGTATATTTATAAAGATCCAGAAAATCATAGAAGTTACATAATGAAAAGAAAGATGTATTAACTGCTCCAGAAGTGTCAATTTCAATTTGTCCTTGCACAACATAATTTGACATGTAAATGGGAGTATCAGGATGTAAAGATAAAAAGGAAAAAATATATTTTAAGTATGAAATTTCAAATCTGAAAGAAGAAATTTTTTCTTGATAGGCTTAAATTGGAAAAACTTAAACAATCAATTACATTGTCATCTAGTTAACTTATATCTACAAATTAGAATGCAATCTTAATACCTAGAAGCACATTTGTGAGGAATAGAAGCATCATAACTCAACTATCCCAAAAACTTAGTTCACAGCAACTCCATAGAGATGAAAGATCCTTTGAGCTCCAAACAATTCTTACCCACACAATGAAAAAACCAACTAAGACGATTGAGACATTTAAATGATTTAATATCAATAAAATTATAATTGGAGTAAAGATGTTGCAGCAATTACCTGAGACTGCATTTTTTTCCCTAACTCGTCAGCATATTCATCGGAAGTACGCTGTTCAGAGGAGTGTGATAATTTGTCAACTGAAACTGAAGCAAGTCGCTGCTCCAGATGAATAATTTTCTCTTGCAGTTCCTTGTTTTCAGCACACTGATGATAACAAAATATCAACCAACTTATAAGGATAGGCAAAAGACCAGAAGCATAAAAGTGGATTAAACACAAAGGTATGCAACAGTACACAATAGCATTTATCAAAACATCAAATTTTATTGTTTGACCTTGTTCTGCAGCTGTTCCTGGAGTATACGGTTGTCCGCTGATTTAATCTGCATTTTAAAATCAAAATTCTTAATTATATAACAATTTAATTCTTTCTGGGAGTAAAAAGTATGGCAATCACAGAAGATAAATTTACAATATCAAGCAAGATGAAGAAATAACCTCTAACTCAAAACCTTTCTCACTACACTGTGCCATCAGTTTCATGACCGTCTGTTGCAAAAAATAAAACCAACATCATGATATTAAGTCATTATCCTTTTTATGGCAAAATTGCAGCCCCTAATTCATTTACAAATGAATAAGATGACCTGCTGCATATCAACCATAGATGCATTAGCAACTGATGATTCACCACTCTCGACAATGCGCTGTTCCAAGTCTCTCATCTGCTTCCTCTTTTCTTGGATTTCAAGCTCCAAGTTCTGAATCTGTGCATCAAAAATATCTTGCATTGACTTCAAAATCAACGGGGAAACAGGGCAACAAAGAAATTATAATGTGACCACAAAATTTCTGAGGACTTGCAAGAATAAAATAAACCTCTTATATTAAACATGTAAGTCAAATTCAAGATATTCCAAAACAACAAGGAGCAAGTCTAAATAGTATTCAAGTAGTTGAGTTATTTTTCTTCAAGTAGTTGAGTTATTTTAATTTTAATGTTCTAACTTTTAAAAGAAATTGAGAAGATGAAAAATCATAGATTAAGAAGTTGAAGTTTTAGATAGGAATTTAATGAAAACCAAATAATGGAAAAGCAGGAAGCTAATACCGGAAGAGCGTAGATTGTTGAGTTGTATGATAGTTTGCAGTGCAAAAATTTATCTCAAAAATGGGAATTGACTAGAGTAATTTATACGATATTTTATTTTCAAGGAAAATGTACGGATACCAGTGTTTTAGAGCTTTCAGGATCATTAATAGACTGCTCTACCAAACGTTTCATGGTACTGGTGCTGAATGCAATCTCTCCAGCAAGCATTTTCACTTGCTCAACTAGGAGGTCATTCTGATCTGATATTGACATCTCATCCTAAAATCAACAGGATAAGAGCATAAAAGAACTATAGCAAAGCAGTCATTACAAAATTAAATTTGATGTTGACATAGATAGCATTAAAAATTAAAATTTAAAAAAAAACTAGTGAATCAATATTGTAATTGCTTCAACACATTTCCGTTTCAGATGATAATATTGCTCAAAAAACTTCAACATGACATTTAAGAGGCATAAAATAATAAAAGCATTAAAATTTTAAAGCGGAGGTATAACGTACAATAGGCAATTTTGAAGTGCAGCAAGAACCACTAATAAGTTCCCCGACTTGAGTTGTTTCAGTTATTGTACTGCCAGCTTGTGATAAATTATCATTCCACTTGCTAGATGTTCTTCTGTGTATTGAAGCATTAGCATCTGATGACATAGACAAAGCAGAAGATGGGGACTCTTGATGATTCTCACCATCAATGAGCAAAGAACTCTCTTGTGGAACATCCAACTTCTGATTGACAACAGGAAGAATATGCAATAGTAAAAGAACAACACAAAGTGCTATTTTTCTACTAGATGGAAACTGAAAGATACAAAACTTTGTTTCATTGGTTTGGATTGAAATGCAAAAACTTGGTAGATATAATCAAAGTAATCGACAAAGGACTGTCAATAAGGAAATTAGTAAAAGATTAAAAGCCATAATGGAAGTTAATCATTTCCATCATAGTCGACAAAGAATATGAAAAATTTATAGACTTCTATTTTAATAGAAAAATTATATTTATAAACCTGATTTTACTTTTCATGATTATATATTGGCGTAATACATATAGAGAACAATTTACATGTAACGGTAAGAAGGAATAAAAATGATCAAACGTGATTTGTAAAATAAGTAAATTAAAGCAAGCAACCTACATCGTCCTCAGTAGCAGAATGACTCCTTTGGTGAGAGATGTCACCCAAATATCCTGGTATTGTATTTTTCGAGGAAACAAGTATTAACTTTGTTAGCCTCTGGATTCTGCTCATTAGAGCAGCCTTGGCTTCCTCTTCTTCCTCCAGTCTTGATTGCATTTTCACTTGACCTTCTTCCAACTATATGGCAAGGATCATAGATGTCAAAGACAAGCCAAACTATCTTAAACAATTCCACAACAAAGTACGTCAACTCTCAGGAGCACAAACAATTAACATTCAGATTTTTGGTCTCTCTCACACCATTCACCTTCCGTCATTCAGACAATAATTGGAGTCAAGTATACCTTCTGTTTTAGGGTCAAAATTTCTTCATGACTAACACCAGCAAGCATTCCCTTCTTAAGTTCATCAAGTTCTTGCTTAAGAAATGATATTTCCTTTTGATATTTCTTGATCAATGATTTTTCATCAATTATCTGAAAGATAAAGAAAAGTAAACTGATAAAAGTTCATCATTATAAAATGTAACTCACATTCCACAGCTTATAGTTTACTCACTTACCTTATTACGTGAGGCAAATATTTCAACACGTTTTGCCCTGCTTGCAAATTTTAATGTATTGTGTGTTTCCTCCATATTGCTTGAAGCCGGAGTAACCGTACATATAAGCTAGTGGGAAAGAAATAACAAAAGGAAATATCTTACTGAAATATTTCGACCCAAATTTTGTTATTTTAGGATTCAGAACAACTCAAAATCTTGACAGACACAATTCACAAAAAGAAATAATCAGGCAGTAATTGCGAGGATGTGCATATCAAATAGCAAAACCTTTTTCTAGCAACAAAAGAAACACCACATGGTGTCATAAATTATTGAAAGAAAAACTTGGGCTACAAAGTTAAAGGTTTCTCTTACGGAAACATGTCCATGCCCACTTAGAGACGATTGTAGAAGGCGAGTAAGCTTTGAATCCCGATAAGGAACATGTGATGCTTTTCCTTCACTTAGTTTTCCAATCACCTAGACATTACATACAACATCAAAGCATCAGAGATGCCCAGCTAAATTCCAATTTGAAGTTTGTGTGTGTACATTCGCACATGAGAGAAACATAGAATGTGACATCGAAATTGAACAAAAATAAAGATACTAACAGAGAAACAATACAAGAAATGTTATAATAATGGCAAAAAAAGTAAATAAACTCACAGTTCCAAGCGTTAGAAGACTTTTATTAATGTACGATCCTTCTTTTCTCCTTAAACCGGTTGTTTCAGATTTTGAGCTCTCAGATCCCGCTAAATCAATTAAGTTCTAATCAACAGGATAAAACAAAAGCTTAGATTCTATAATACAATAGAAAGTATACAAATCTTAAACAATTAATAACACCAAATTTTTCAGTGCTTAATATCAAATGAATATACATACCAACTGCGAGAATATCACTCCATCATAATCGTCGCCATGATCGCTACTTTCAATCATCTGCAGCCAAAATAAATAAAAGACTCTAGAGATGGATGCAAGATGAAAGTACAAGAGGATGAAATATAGAAATTCAGAAAGCATGAACAAGGGCATGAAGGAATGCACTTGATAGAAAATACATTATATGTAATTGATATTATAGGCTTCCAACTTAGTTTAGTGTCTCACAACTCCACTCCAGTTCAGATACTGAAAGGAACTATTAGAACCAAATTATTAGCTTTCTTCAAACTATTTTCAAGTCGTGTCTCAATACATACTTTGGAAGGACGAGGCTGGTGCAAGATTTCCTTGTGTTTCTAGCAGCCAGGCATTTATTACATTTTTGTACAAACTGGATGTGGGATAGTAACTAGCTTTTCTTCATATTGTCTATTAACCAAATAACGACATTCAAATTTGTATTTTATAAAATATGAAATTCAAAAACCAATTAATAATAACTAATTATCGTGAAAATTGAATATCAACCTTTATTTGACAACCATTATTTCAAAACTCTTTATTTTACATACTCATTTTCTTCACAAAATAAAACATCCTACACGTAAACTCAAAACTCTTTCCTACTTTGTAAACACGCATTCATCAAAAATTTACTATACAAAACATTGTTTTCCCAAATAAATTCCATCAAACAAGGGCTTAATAACTCATTGGTCCTTTGCCTATCATATATTTACGTTGAAAACACATAGGAAGATAAGCAACATCGCACTTGACTTTTTATGAGAAACTTGCTATGTTCGTGGAAAATAATCTCGAAGGAGTAAGGAAAACATAATGAAGGTTAAATGAAGAAGACATGACGTAAAAAATAGGAACAGATAAACCAAAGTTCCGTAGAACTAAACTGAGTAATGAGCAAATTCTAGCACTCCATACCAATGTGAATATTGTATGGCTCCGGCTGCTAAATAAGTTGAAATTATTGGAACCAACATGCCGATGCTCTGTCATCAGATTAAATATAAAAATCATAATGCAAGCGTAACAAACTACTTCAATATATCAAAGAAGATAGAGCTGTGCACAAAAAATACAAATTGCACCTTCTCCAGCAGCAATAAATGAAAGTGCATGTCCAGGGGACAAAACAACTTCTTCTTTTATACCCTCAACATATGTCCCCTATGCACAAGTTGCAATGTAAAGAAACCGAAGAGATATCAAAATAAAAGTTAATCAATAGTATTTGCAACAGAAAATGGTAAAGTTAAGAAATTGAAGACTAAAAGAGGCAATTGTTGATCCAACAAATAAGGTGGTGAACATTTAGAGCACAAAATAGAAAGTTTAGAATTTGAAACTAGCATGCTTGCTTCGGCTGTTAACATAATGGAGTTTAAAATGTATTATGCACATGTAATTGCAGGTAAGAAGAGTTACGCTAAGACAAAAATGCACCGATATTATATTAACAAAATGTAGTCATCAAAAGACGTATAGTCAAGTAGTGACCTTAAAAAAATTGTCAAGTGATAGAAGGAAAATTGTCAAAATATGTCAAAACAGGGAAACAGTAGAAAAGACAGCTTGGTATAGAAAACAACCTGAGCATCTTCTCTAACACGCAAATTTTGACCGGTTGGGTCCAGCAAATCATTAATCACCTGTTAGCAGATATGTTAGAGAAACATGCATCAGAGAACTTTCAAGTGATGATGATCTGGAATACATGTTAGTTACAGATTTTATACTATTTACTAGAATGATGCATAAACTGCTTATATAAACCATGAATGATGGGCAAGGCGGAAATTCCTAAGCTGACTCACAATGATACGCTAATATATCATTTACACGGTGACACTTGTACTAACCTCATTGTAGATTTCAAGATATGACACACGAAGTAAGAATTCACGTCCAGGAGTCTGAAGGGAAACCAATAGTTATCCATAGATCAATGACAAATTATTATTTTCGTATATACATGCAAACACAAATAAATGTGCACACAGATCGCATGGATGAACACAGATGCAACCAGCACAGAAATACAAACTTACATCTTGAATAATGCTGAAGACATCTTTTATAGCCAATGGTATAATTCCTGGTGAATTTTGATCTCCCTGACAATACACATAGAAAGCCAAGAAATTACTGCACATAATGTTGCTGTGCATAACAAAAAAAAATTAATTCCAAAACTGGAGTCCAAAGACAAGCGAACAAAACAAACTGACAATATAAAAAAGAATAGAAATAGAGTTACTGTAGTCATGTTAATTGCAATCACAGATATTTCGTACTCAAGGGCACAACGAAATATAACAGATTTTGAGAATTTTAGTTTTTGGATGCCATGACATTTATATAATTACGAAGCATCAAAATGTGGACACATGGACACTAAGAACTATTCATATTGCATTCCTTGAAATAAAACTATGTTTTGTATAGTAATATATTGTGTAATAAAGTACCCATAAGACTAGAACTCTCATGAGTGTACTCAATTTCCCAGCAACTTCCAACTCGATACACAATTAACAAATAAGAGTTTCCAAAGCCTTCAAAGCATCAAAATCTGGCAGAAATAGAACAAAGGTATTTAGCAATGAAGGAATTATCTTACATGCATGGTGTGTGTCTTTCCACTACTTGTAACACCATAAGCAAATACGGTTCCTACATTATGAACCAGGCCACCAGCTAACGTTATTAGCAAAAATTTACAAAAAAACTTTCATCCAAACAATTACTCATAAAATGGCACTACAGCAAATAACATTTACTTCAAATGTGCAGAACACTTCTAGTTTAGCACTTGACAATGACTAACGTGAAGGTTTTTACCATAAAAAATGTAGCCGTTGGCATAAATTTTGACATCATTTCTTCGAAGTCTCAAACAGAAAGGGAAGTTTATTTCATGAAAGTTATTAAAAGCTAAAGCTAGTAAACATACCATTTACACCCTCCATTGCAGCCTTCACTACTGGTTGACCAGCTACATCATATACTTCTTGAGTATTGGTATTGGGTCCAAAGACTTTATCTGTCATGCGTGAAAGTATATTGACTGAATGTACAATATCCTGATTAAACAAAGTAGACTAATAAAGAGCATCAATACAACGATCAAACTACTCTTAAGAATATTTGATCACAACAATTCACAATGACAATGTTTCAGACTTTATCCAGTGCCAAATCACAAGTTCTAGATTATTTATTTCAAAATTGCAATTTCAAAATTCATATTTAAACAGAAATATTAACAAGAAGAGCATAAAGGACAGTACCATAGGCATAAGCAGTCATGGGGCTATACTCATTCCTTACAAGTTTATCGCCATCAGCATACCAAGCAATCTCATCGCCTCTCTGAAACTCCCTTTCACTGCCAGAAAAAGAATTAAATAAATTTCCAATTATATTTGGCATTGCCTATAAACACACAACCCAAGCTCAAAAGTTTTCAAATTCAAAAGCAATAGATCTATAATCAATCCATTCAGATCTAGCATTCGTTTGATTCACCTCATCGGTCTAAATCTAATTGTCACTGAAATGCTATCTCCCGATCTCGAAGTAGTCTCCAGCGGCACGCCAATCAGCGCCTCGTCCATTGAAGGGTAACTGACAGGTGTACGATTGTTGTAACCCCGAGAGTACGAGGGGTCGGCACTACTTTTACTGGGAGTCATGGATCTCGATCCACCACCTCCTCCTCCTCCGTAAAACGAAGCGGCGGAGGAAGAGCACGAGCGCGGCATGAGGCGAGCATTCATCAGAGATGATGATGATGACATAGATGAGTATGGACTCGACGGTTTCCTGTGGTGAAATGGCGAGCTACTCCTCCCTCTAGAAGATGACGCCGCCATTGCTCAAATTGATACAGAAATCACTCCACCAATATATTTTTATCAGCGCAATTGTATGTACATCTATATGGAGAGAGAAAACAATGAATGTGTCAGTGATCACATGGTATGAATCGCAAAAAGCGAAGAACATTAATCGATTTTAATTGTTTTTAAAGCTTTTTCAGCACAATACCATTATCGAAGAAGCTTTCAGAAGAAAAGGTATACGCGCGCACAGTTAGTGTGAAGATATAGAGAGAAAGAGGCAAAAACTACGTTTCTTCTTCTTTAAGACAGAAGAGTTGCAGTTTTAGAGAGAGAGTAATGAGTGAAGAATAAAATCAATAGATGAAACGGTGAGCAGAGGAGCGAGGCCGACGGCAGTGTTGGTATTTTTGTGAATTTTTTAAAACTAATTTGATTTGAATTAAATTATCAATTATTTTGGCCGCAAATTATATATCAAAATTGATCATGGAAGGGTACAACCAACTAAGCACGGTGTGCATCTACATCAACGGAGAGGTTCAGCTCATATTTGTCTATCGTTATTAAGTGAAAATGTGTTTTGGATTAATTAATTTTTGAAGGATGTGTTATAAAGAGAAATTGGCAGTGCGTTGGAGGGATGATGTTTGGAATAATAATTTTTTTAAAAATATGTTGTTAAAAACTATGAAAAATTTAGATATGCAAAATGTTTTATTGTGTGAATTTGTAAGGAAAAAAGGTTTTGAAATAGTCATTTTTGAAGAATGTGGTGCAGAATAGTGAAATTTTTCAAATTTACATATGAAATTATTCGACCATAGTGTGTGGTGAAAAATGATTTTTTACCTCCTGTTTGCAACCATTAAAAAGAGATTTTTGGAAAAAAATAATAATAAGTTCTGAAATAGTGATTTTATTTGTATTTATTTGTAAAATATTTTATTGTGAAAATTTCTAATTAAGC
>NW_019230613.1:70666-72329 GCF_002742605.1 Olea europaea var. sylvestris
AAAAAATAATAATAAGTTCTGAAATAGTGATTTTATTTGTATTTATTTGTAAAATATTTTATTGTGAAAATTTCTAATTAAGCCCCTATTTGGCCCTCATTAAATTGAATTCTATTAGAGTCAATTTTTCTCTTTCCCATTTTCAACCATACAATTTTTTATAAAATAATATTATACGTAAATCAAAAAAATTTCCTTCTTTTTCAACCACATATTTTTCGAAAAAACACTGTTTCGCCCATTTTCATTTCCAAAAAATGGGATCCAAACGAGGACTAAAAACGAGTTTCATAAAAATGACTGTCAAGCAGGACCTTCGAAAAAAAAAAAGAACCTCACACACAAACTGCAGTTGACTACGTGTTTGTGAAACCGCTTATTCAACAAATGCGACTTCAGTGACACTGAAGGAAGGCAGGGTGCTGTATAGACAAGCCGCGGAGTGGCCCGCACTTAATGGAGGATTTTTTATTTGAACGATTTACAAAATGAGCGGGAATAACTGTGGGTGGAGGGTCAAAATTTGGCATTATAATTAATATTTTTTATTTAACAACAAAAATTAACCGATTGAACACTTGAAATATGTACTCCCTCGAATATGGAATTGGAGACATACTCGCCGGAATTGCTTGACAACTTGTGAGAGCTGTCAAGTCTTAAATGCAAGAGTTACTAAAGCACTTTTTTTAGCCCCATTTGATTTTCATTCTTTGACCACAAAAATAAAAAATATGATCGTTATTTATCACATCAAATTATTATATTTGACTCTCTATCTCTTATGATGGTTCCGTAATAACTATATTTTTTAACGGAGCCTTTGAAACTTAGTATACTCTATCAAAGTAAGAACTGCATTATTAATTAGGTGAAAATTATTTTTACTAGGTATTAAGAATATTTGCATTATTTCATGCAGGTCGGTCTTCGTACTAGAGATAATAACTTGTGGTGTTGGTTAGGGAATTAATTAAAATTGAAATCAACATGATAACGGAACAAGTGAAGGATCACGGTTAAAGTCTTGTTGTCACCAAATTGTGCATGTGTTAGGATATGATGGGAAAAAAAAATTGCCTGATATTTGAGGGACTTGTTGATTTAAATGATATGCAATTAGCCTCCAACAATTTAAACTTTTAGATTCAGTAGTTAACAGTTTCCACTTTTCATACAATATTGAACTAGTACAAAAATCAAAATTTTCAAATGTATTAAAACCGTGTTTGTTAGAGATTTTTGAGAATATATTTTTAAAAAGATATATATATATATATATGGAGAATTAGTAGTTATAATGTAAGAAAAAATTATGATTCTAAGTGCAAAATTATTTTATAGAGAAAACGTGTGGTTAAAATTAAAGTTGGAGAAAAATATATTTTAAAAAATGAGGCCAAATAGAGACATGTTTTATTAAATACTTGATAGCAATAATTTTGTCTCGATTAACTATTAAAAATAATAAAAATCCAATCATATTCATATTTTTACATGTTTATGCTATTGTAAATTACTTCATATTTTAAAATTTAGTATATATCAAAAAGTTGGTTAGCCTGTGTTTGATGGTAGTCATTTGGTCGAAATAATATTTTGAATAATGATTTCTTTTTTTTTTAATGTATAGTTAAAATTTAAAAAAGTAGGAAATTTTTTT
>NW_019230613.1:74379-77954 GCF_002742605.1 Olea europaea var. sylvestris
CTGTTGGGGATCCTAGGAGTTCAATCAACCATAAACATCAATCAATAGAAGAAATTCTAAGGCAAAACAATGAAAAAAGGGTGGAAAGAGACAACCTGTCTTTGGCCGAAAATGTCCAGCTTCTGCTTCCTCCTTTCAGCAGCTTCTTCTCCTCCTTATGGCTGATTTTACAGGCTCAGGAACAGCCCCTCCATGGCTTGCAAATCACCCTCCAAGAGAGAGAGAGAGAGAAAAACCGGCAAAGAACCCACCACCTTCAAGCTAAAACCGAGAGACCATCGTGAAAGGAGGGGGAGTCGACTTAAGAAGGGAAGAAAAGGAAAGACCCATCCCTCTGCCAAAAACGTGGGAGGCCTTATTGTGTCACCATCAATACCATCAAGTCAAAAACATCTCCCCCAAGATTAAATCCCGACCGTCGATCTTCATCCAGTGGTCCACAAAAATCTGAATAATATTGTGTCAACCTCACTCCCATCAAGTCACAATATTGGGTGGGGTTAGGTGAACCATATCCTTACATTCTTCACCTTGGCTCTCCTAACACTCTCTCTTGATTGCGAATTTGCACATGGAAGAACTGTTCATCATCATCGCCCACTACCTGCAAGAAAAATTAACCAGTGTCAATATGTAATAAAGATAAGCACAATTTAAATTTACCTGCACGTAGAATTTTTGTTTCCATATCAGAGGGATTCCTATCAGTGTAAATTTTAACAAGATTAACTTCACCTTGAGACAGTTTCTCACGAATAAAATGATACTTTACCTCAATATGTTTAGTTCTTTCATGGTAAACAGGATTTTTACAAAGCAATAAAGCACTTTGATTATCAGTAAACATAACAAGTGTATCATGCATGAAGTTCAATTCTTTTAAAATTCCTTTTAACCAAGTACATTCTTTAACCGCCTCGGTTATGGCAACATACTCTGCCTCAGTACTTGACAAAGTAACTAAAGGCTGCAACTGTGACTTCCATGTTATACAATTGTCACATAGTGTAAAAAAGTACGCTGTGATAGACTTTCTGCTATCCTTGTCACCAGCAAAATCAGAGTCTACATACCCCTTTAGAGCAAGTTTTTCAGATCTCTTTTCATACATTAGACCCAGATTTAATGTACCAACAATGTACCTTAACAACCATTTCAAACCTGCCCAATGGGGCTTTCCTGGGTTCGACATAAATCTGCTCAAAAAACTTATAGCATATGCTAAGTCAGGCATGGTTGTTATCATAGAGAACATAACGGAACCTATAGCATTAGCATAGGGTATGTTTCTCATTTCTCTAAATTTCTCCTCAGTTTTAGGAGATTGTGCACTGAAAAGATTCATGTAAGCTGCTAAGGGAACATTCACAGATTTTGATCCATTCATACCAAATTTAATTATGACTTTGTTTAGATAGGCTTCTTGGGAAATGACTAGTCTATTTTCAACCCTATATCTCTTTATAACCATCCCCAAAATCTTCTTAGCACTCTCCAAATCTTTCATATCAAATTCTGATTTTAAAAGGTTCTTCATCTTAGTGATTTCAGTATTACTTGAACTTGCTAGAAGCATGTCATCTACATACAGCAACAAGTAGACCTCATAGCCCTCCTTACTATCATTATAGTACAGGCATGCATCATATTCACTCCTTTTAAAACCTATTTTCAGTACATAGGTATCGAACCTTATGTACCACTGTCTAAGACTTTGTTTAAGCCCATACAGAGATCTTTCTAATTTGCACACACTGTTTGTTTTACCTTTCACTTCAAAACCTTGAGGCTGACTCATGTAAATATCCTCTTCTAATTCCCCATGTAGGAAAGTAGTCTTAATATCTAGTTGTTCTAGTTCTCAGTTGTACCGAACAACCAATGCAAGAAGATTGTTTTGTACTTTATCACAGGAGAGAATATCTCATTGTAATCAACCCCCTCCTTTTGAGTGAACCCTTTCGCCACTAATCTGGCCTTATACTTATGAGGATCACTAGGATTATTTCCTTCTTTCAATTTGTAAATCCACTTACATTGAACTATCCTATGATCCTTAGGTTTGTTAACTAACTTCCAAATTTTATTCTCCATTAGAGATTCCATTTCTTCCCGCATAGCTTTTAGCCAATTTTCAGAACATTTTCCATTAAAAGCTTCTTCATAACTAGCAGGTTCTATCTGTTCAAGGGCTTCACTTGAAACCAAGGCAAAATCAATCAAAGTTTAGGGATTCATATCTAGGATTTGGCCTGATCTGCCTCCTCCTCCAATCCCTAGTAAGCTGATAATCTTGATTAGGTGGCTGATCATTAAAATATTTAACTTCAACTGGTTCAATATTATCTTGAAGTTCAGTCACCTCTTCAGGTTCAGGTTCAGGTTCAATTTCAATTTCATTTTCATTTTCATGATGTATAGGGTCATTTTCGTCATTCCCAGGTGTAGGTGAATTTAGCCTAGTCAGCTTCACCTCAGTCTGAATACTCTTCTCAGTTTCAGATTTGTTAGTTTCTTCGATTTTCTGTTTTAGACATGATATCTTAGATTCATTAAAGACTACATTCCTACTGTTAATAATCTTAATGCCTTGGACCCCTAAAACCCATAACCTATAGCCCTTCACACCCTCGGGATACCCTAACATCACACACTTGACAGCCCTTGGCTCAAGTTTCCCTTCAGATTGGTATGCATATGCAGCACATCCAAACACCCTCAAGTGTTCTAGATTTGGAGGCTCTCCCGTCCACAACTCCTATGGGGTCTTAAACCCTATACTGCTGGATGGAGACCTATTAATCAGATAAGCTGCAGTACTTGCAGCTTCAGCCCAAAAACCTTTCGCAAGGCCAGAGCTAATCAACATACACCTAACTTTGTTCATTATGGTCATGTTCATTCTTTCAGCGACCCCATTTTGTTCAGGTGTGTATATAACAGTTCTGTGTCTTGTTATACCTTTCTACTTACAGAATTTGTCAAATTCGCTATTACAGAATTCAAGCCCATTATCAGTTCTTAACGTTTTAAGTTTCTTGTGTAACTGATTCTCAACAGGCTTTAACCAAATCCTGAATTTTCCAAAAGTTTTCGACTTAGCTTTCAAAGGATAAATCCAAACTTTTCTTGAGTAATCATCCACTAAGGACAAGAAGTACTTGCTCCCACCAAATGTGGAGTACTTCTCCTGGCCCCATAGATCAGCATGGACATAGTCCAATGGTCTGCTGGTCCTATGAGAGCTAGTTTCAAAGCTCACCTTATGAGACTTACCCAAAACACAAGTTTCACAGAATTCCATAGTTTCAATGTCATCTTTTCCAACTAATTTTTGATAACTTAAAGATTTTAGCCCTTTAAACCCAATGTGACCCATTCTGTTATGCCAAAGTTCAGTTTTGTCTTTACTTATAGCAAGAAGGCTAGAATCAAATGGTATTTCAGTTCTACCCTTAAGATAGTACAGCCCATTCCTCTTAGGCCCTTTCATAACTATAAGAGAACCCCTCATAATTTTCAAAATTTTGTTATCAGACTTGAAGGTATATCCCTCATCTTCCAGAGAAGCTAAG
>NW_019230613.1:77995-104325 GCF_002742605.1 Olea europaea var. sylvestris
AGTCAAAGCAGTCTTTCTTGAAATGTCCTAACTTTTCATAGTGATAACATTTCTTACCGCTTTTATCTTTAGATTTGGATCTCATTTTAGATTTTCCTCTCCCCTTCTTGTTATGGAAGTTAAATTCTTTCTTTTCAGATCTTCCCCTAACAAATAGACTCTCTTCACGAGAATGAATTTTGTTCTCTCTTTTTAATTCAAGTTTTTTGATTTTAAAGCATCAGAAACAATAGCTTGAGTGAGAGTGTCCCTACCATATTTTATGGCATTTTTCATTTCTCTGTAAGATTCGGGCAAAGAGTTTAGTAATATGACAGCTAAATCCTCATCATCAAATGTTTTATCATTATGAGCTAGACTCTTAACAATTATGCTAAAGTCACTCAAATTCCCCTCGACATCCTTCCCCGGGTCCATTTTAAAACTAAACAACTTCTCCAACAGGTATATTTTGTTAGGTAAAGTTTTAGTTAAGAACAGGGCATCTAAAGCAATCCACAAAGCTCTAGCAGTTTTAACACTATCAACTTGTCTCACAATGTTGTCAGATAGATGCAAAATTATATAACTGTAAGCAATTTCATTAATGTCTTCAATTTCAGTTGGTTTAGCTTTTAACTCATCAGAAAATGTAGCGGGATCATCAAGAGCTTTAGCAACTCTCTGTTGGACCAAAATGACCCTCATTTTCTGTTTTCATATCGAGTAATCCCCCTTTCCATCGAATTGCGATAATTTGACCCTCGAACCCATTATAGATTCTATAAAAGAGTGGCCTGTACTCGTGGACACAACAGAAAAGGTTTTGAAAAATTCTTTTCTAGATGATCAATATATAACTGAGTGCCGAGTTAAAAAACAATTTTTAGAAATGAAGCACAACAGTGAAATAATCCATTCATGAAACACAGGTATATAAAGCAGGTAAATATGCTTCCAGGTTACAAATTAATCATAAAAATTCAATCAATAGAATTCACAAATAAGCAACCAAGCAATAACCATGCATAAATCGGTAAGGATATCAAACCTAACCTAACGGAGAGTTTGGAATAATCTTACCAAACTACTGTTGAAAAACAGTAAATATACCACCAAGTTTCTGAACCTAATTGTGGTAGATGTCAAGCCAGGGGCAAAATCGTCCAACTTTTTCTGTAAAACCTGAAACAGAAAACAAACGATATCAGTGCGTTCACGACGTCAAAATAAGTAAACTGCCCGAAAAAAGCTCGCCGGAGGTCCGCCACGCTCCGCCGCCGGTCACGTGACCCACCACAAGGAGCGCCTCAGTCTGCTGGTTATGGGTCCAGGTTCCATTTCGCCAGAAAGTCAATAGTTTGGCCGGAATTCGAATTTTTCAGATTCGGTTAGAAAATGGAGTAGCGATTTCCTTGCCGGTTTTGATCGATTTTTGGACAGATTTCACTCCTCCTAGCTCTGATACCAGTTTCTTGGGGATCCTAGGAGTTCAATCAACCAAAACATCAAACAATAGAAGATATTCTACGGCAAAACAATGAAAAAATGGTGGAAAGAGACAACCTGTCTTTGGCCGAAAATGTCTAGCTTCTGCTTCCTCCTTTCAGCAGCTTCTTTTCCTCCTTATGGCTGATTTTACAGGCTCAGGAACGGCCCTCCATGACTTGCAAATCACCTTTCAAGAGAGAGAGAGAGAAAAATCGGCAAAGAACCCACACCTTCAAGCTAAAACCGAGAGACCATCGTGAAAGGAGAGGGAGTCGACTTAAGAAGGGAAGAAAAGGAAAGACCCATCCCTCTGCCAAAAACGTGGGAGGCCTTATTGTGTCACCATCAATACCATCAAGTCAAAAACATCTCCCCCAAGATTAAATCCCGACCGTCGATCTTCATCCAGTGGTCCACAAAAATCTGAATAAATGGAGTTAAGATAACCATATTCTCACATCAATGCTTAGCAGAAGAGTGATACAATCTTGAAAGATCAATTGGATATAGATTTGTCAGACTTTGAAATTCAAATTGAAGCTAATATTGTTAAACCTCAAATAATTGAAACTGAGAAAATTGAAGGTGTCGATGATTTTAATTCAAGTACACAGGCTACTCTTACGTTGTTGGATAGTGAAACCTGGTCTAAAATTGATTCTCTAAGGAAAGGTCTTGATGGTACAAGTCGTGGGGTCGACACAGTTGAGTTGATTGTTATTTTGCTTTTGTAGATCTTCAATGGGATTCTAAATAGGTTTTCTTTGGTGTTTTAGGTCAACATGGTGGAGAAGGACCTGCAGAATTTGTAGCAAAGTATTTAGGCATGAACAGGGATGGATCCAAGAATTTTTAGCGCACGGGCTAAAATTTAAAAGTCAATATAATAAATTTATATATTACATTAAAATCAAATTTATTTAATTTGAAGTTGTTCCCAACGAGGTTTTGAAATATAAAATTCGTCTATAACAGAATCTATATCTATCTTTTGAGCAAGTTCTCGTTCGATGAAGAATATCATACAATCAACAAGAAAGTTATCGTCCATTTTGTTACGAAGTTCCGTCTTCACATGTTTCATTGCTGAAAATGCTCGCTTAGTAGTCGCGGTAGAAACAGGTAAAGTCAGCAAAGACGAATTAGTCTAGTAACCATAATATAAGTCTCCAACCTTCTACTCTCATGTAACTGTCGACATAACTCAACGAGTGTGGATACTTGAAATCGAGATTCAGCCTTCATATCTAACTCATAACGTCACAATTCATATTCCAAAGTACGAATATCTTGCTAAGTAAAATCTGCAGGATAGAATTTCTCAACAAGTGTACAAATGTCATGACTGTTAAATTTTCTCAACAAGTGTACAAATGTCATGACTGTTAAATGATTCAAATGAATTTCTAGGATCCAAAGATGCATTGAGTGTGAGAAGTTCAACTGATGTATCATTAAATCTTGTATTTAATTCCATCAGTACGTAATCTATTGCTTCATTGAAAACATCAAAGTGATAACGATGCTCCATTGTAATTGGATCGCGAGAACGACAAGGACCAATTTTACACAAACTTTCTAGGTCGGGTATCTCAATATCATGTTTTGCACAAAACTTTTTCACTTCCCCAAGAAATTGTTCCCAATCATCATCTCTCAATTTGTTAAGGAGTTTTGTTGTAGTAGAAACAAATCTCATAGCAGTCAAGATGTCTTGCGATTTTCTTTGAAGAGTCTGACAAAGAACATCGGTTATTCTCATGATGGTATGCATTAAATGCAAAATGAACACAAAATCAAAACTTTTCATATGTTTGTAAGTGCTACGAATTTCGCCCCGAGATCTTCCATTTGGACAATGAACACTAAGATCTTCAAATACCTTGCAAGTTGCATTATACATATCTATCAAGCTCTTTATAGAGTCATAATGAGAACTCCAACGAATTACTTCTGATCGTTGTAAATTACCCACTTGATTTACTCCACTTCCTGACTCACGCTCCCCAGTAGCTAACATATGCTCAATTTCATTCATTTGAGCAGATTATAACTCCGTAATGCGTTTAGGGGAAGAAGTGATAATGTTGATAATATTGTCTAGATAAGAAAAGAACTCCCAAATAACATCAACTTCTTTAGCTGCATAAACCAATACCAACTGTATTGATGAGCAAAACAGTGGACATAATAAGCATATGGACAATCTCTAAGAAATAATGTCTGAAGTCCATTCCAAGTGCACCGCATATTACTAGCACCATCATATCTTTGACCTCTCATTTTTGCCATTTGAAGTTCATGTTGAGCAAAAACATTTGAAATCCCATTTTTAAGACTAGATGCTGTAGTGTCACTGACGCTTTTAATGTCAAAATAGCGTTCCGTCAAAATACCCTGACCATTCACCAATCTCAAAACAATGGCCATTTGTTCTCTCTTAGATATATCTTATGCTTCATCAACAAGAATACAAAAGTATCCATCCCCAATTTCTGCATGAATCATCCTTCTTACTCTATTTGCCATTATGTGTAAGATTTCTTTTTGAATACTTGAAGCAATGTCTTGGGCATTTTTTGGAGCATTTTTCATCACAACTTTATCAATTTCTGTATTCGTTTCTGCCAAAATTTTTATCATTTCAAGAAAATTTCCATGATTCAATGAAGATTCAGATTCATCATGACCTCTGAAGGAACGCCTTTGAAATGCTAGCCATCGAGCACTTCGAATTGAACTCTTTAAACGTAAACAACGTTTCTCAACTTCTTCATTCGATATGGTATGCATCACTTTATCAATATGTTGAGACGGTTTCATTAAATTTTCAGCTCTTCTCTCACAAATATTATGATCCAATGATCGCAAATGAGTAAGAAACATGCATTTTGATCCGTCATTAAGCCTTTTCCATTGGTTATATCCAGAAATTACCAATGCCGAACAATTAGACGAATTACCATCATTCCGAAAAAGATAACAATAGAAACAATATGCCCTATTTGTCATAGGTGAATACTCTAACCACAAAAACTGGTTGAACCATTTTGCCTGAAAAGCGACAAGACTGAGATTTTCCCTGTGTCTTAGGATACTCAGCAAGTTTTGGTTGATAAGGCCCAGCCTTTAGATATGCCACTCTAATCTCATCCCACAGATTAAAAGGAAATTCAAGTATCTGCTTCCTTTTCCCCGGTTCTCTTTCAATGTCAATATTTGATGATGAATGATGTTAGACTTCTGGACGAACTGAAGGTTGATCTTCAGTTAGTCCATCAAAAGTTTTATTTTCAGTAGGTCGACTTGCCCTTTGGAAGAACGAAAACAAGTTCTTATTCTTCTTGAGAGGAGGTTGACCTTCCATTTTCAATTTCTTAAAATTGCAAAAAAATAAAAAATAAAAAAATCAATCATCAATGATATCACTCTAACGATAATTAAAAAAACTAATTCATTAAGTTAACAAGGTAACAACAACAATTATTAAGCTGACAAGGCAATAACAACAATTATTAAGCTAACAAGGCAATAACAACAATCATTAAGCTGACAAGGCCACATCCACATGTCATCAATAAGTTATTAAGCCGGCAAGGCCACATCAACATGTCAACAATAAGTTATTAAGCCGATAAGGCGACATTTGAACAATAATTAAATAATTACTTCAATATTTTGCCGGCAAGACCGCAAGTAGAGAGATGGGGACATTTACCTACTAGGGACTATTGACTAGGAAGTATATCAAGCTTTTGCAATTTGCTTTTCCTACATGTCGGCGGCCTGCGGGAATCAAAAATATACTGCATTTTTTAAATTGAAAAATAATTCAATCAAAATTTAAGCATGTTAACAATAAAAGAATAATTATGCATTATAATTTAGCATGGACTTCCACAGTTACTTACTCAAAGCAGAAAATTTAATATCAAATTATCAATATAATACTCAAAACAGAAAATTTAAAAATGCTCAATTAATTAAAAAAAAAATTATCGGGTAATTTCAACAAGCTGCAAACAAAAAGTTAAAAACTATGATTTTTTAAAAACTCATACTCAATAAATATCAATATTAACATATGAGTCGACAAAATATATATAAAAAAGGTCCAATTTATAAAGTCGAAGAAACTATAGACTACAATTGAATTTCTACACTTCAAAACGGGGCACACAACACTTACCAATTCAAAAGCCGTTGTCTTTGTTTGTCCGATTGTCCCTCACTCCTGCTAACATATGGGTCCCTTAATTTTCTATAAATTTTGTCGTGTCGGAGAAATGGAGACAGAGGAATCGCCTTTTCCCTTTTGCCCTTTTCTCGTTTTCGTTTGAATGGTAGACCACTGGATCTGGCGAATTGGTAATATGAAATGGAAGAATTTAGGGGAGTGTATTCAATTGAAATTTTTAATGACTTTTTGATATTTAAAAAGTTCAGTGGTATTCAATTGAGACTTTTTGAAACTCTCTAAAAGTCACAATGTATTCAATTGAAACTTTTAAAAACTTTTAAAAAGTCTCTAAAAGTTACGGTATATTCAATTAAAACTTTTTAGAAGTCTCTATAAGTTTTAAGGAATTCAAATTCTAATGACTTGTAGAAACTTTTATAAAAATCTCTAGAATACTAACTTTTAAGCAGAAAGTACTCATGTAAAATTTTAAAATTTGTCTCTCATTAATCATGAGATTTTGGGAGACTTTCATAAAAAATAAAAAATAAAAATTTCTCTCCTTTAACATTCTATGGACATGTATGATTAAAATTTATTTTTTTAATTGATTATATTTCATTTATCTTTCTCTCTCTCTCTCTTATTATTTATCTCTATTTTCTATGAAAAATTAAATTAGATTTTTGAAACTTTTTTTTATTTTTTCATTCATTTTTTTGTGTGAAAAATATCTATTTTTAATTAAATTATAAAAGTTTATATTAAAAATTATAATTAAATTTAAATATATTGATTTTTATTTATTTTTAAAAGTTACTATACAAATAATATTGAATCATATATAATTTTGATTATTATTTATTTAATTAAGGTCTTAAATTTATTTATTTTTCAATTTTTTTTATTATATGGGAAGAAGAATGGGAATTGTGGGAACTAACATCCTATATGTGAGAATTTCATATCAGATTTATGTGAATTCTATTTCAAATGAAAGTTTTGAAAAAAATTTTGAATTTCACTAAAGTCTATAAAAGTTTTAAAATGAAAATCTATAGAAGTCTACGAAAAATTTCTACTAATTCCATACAAATCTATAAAAGATCCACGAAATTCATAAAAGTCATCACTTAAAAAATGTCCATCAAAATCTACAAAAATCCCAATTGAATACACCCCCCTTAATTTGGGTTAGAATTTAGAATTAAGTTTAAATGAATGGCGGACTTTGTGGTATGTTTGGGCCAATGGGCCATTTACTTATTATGTTAAATTAGGCTTACACATTTTTTTTTCTTTCGACACGGGCTGGTCACTCAATTTATGTGGGCTGAAAAAACTAAAAAAATAAAGAAGAAGACTTATTGGATTTGGGCACGGGTGAGCACGGGCTGTAGCACGATCCAGCCCATGCCTGGATCCGCCTCTGGGCATGAACATTACGAACAAGGTGTTTAAGAGAAACCAATAAGATGAGATGAATGAGGCATGTACCACTTATGAATAGATTGGTGCAACCCGCTCAAGCAATTCCGGTTGTTTCTTCAACAGTATCACAGAGTTCTCAGCTATTGCCACTACCAACTCACTCCACCACGTTCTCTAATCGTATGGGCCTTGATAATCATCATCCTCGACTGCCATCATTGAGTCCTAAAATGGAGAAGGTATCACTTCAATAATTCATGTCCCACTCTGTAAACCTTGAGGACAAGGCGTGTTGGTTGTGATGAGTTGGCAAGCATAGGTGAGAGCCATCACAAAATGATGGATTTTGATTATTCATGGTTCCTGTTGGAAAATCCACGCGAGGTTTCGAGATTTTTATAGCAAAATCCATTTATTGAATACTGGATTACTGGTTTCGCAATTTCTAGAATTTCTCATATTTCTTAAAAGCAAATGCTTATTTATGCCATTTGAAGTGATAATTTAACATTTGGAGACATTGGATTATTGATTTCATCATATATTGGTTCATATTTGATATGTTTTCACCTACCTTTCTCCGTTACTTGAGGCTCATTTCATTAAACCCATACTTGACCCCCATTTCAATAAAATTCATTTTTTTCTTTCTTATCAACTACACATTTTCAAAAAAATAATATTTCTAAACTCAAAAACTTTACCATCATTTTCAATCCCCACATTCTTAAAAGAAATTACTATTCCTTTAATTATAATTTGAAATAATGGATCCTAAACAAGGTAAGCGTTCAAAAGGATATATAAAGATCAAATTTTGTTACAAAATCTTGGCTTTTCTTGAATATATTTGTACCAAGCGGGCTCTTGACTGGGGACCTGATGGAGGACCAGATTTGATTATGGATGATAGTGGCGATGCTACGATTGAGTAGGAATTCGAGAAGATTGAAAATTTTTCAAATGGAGTTCAACTGATAATGAAATTTCACTATGGGTTTTGACGGTGGTGATGAGATCCAAATTTTTGCTTTGTTTTGTGATTTGAGTTTGAAGGTGGTGATGGCAGATGAAGATAAAGGTGGAGGGTGGCCGTTTTCACTGGGTTCGGTTTTTGGAGATGAATGGATGCGGCTTGGGTTTAGGGAAGAAAAAGATTGAATTTTTTTTTCCTTTTATTTTTTAATTTTAATTATTTTTATATGGAATAATATAAAGTTGTCATTTTATACTTTTAAATTTGATCAAATTGTTGACTTTTGGTTAACTGACTGTCAAATGGACGGATTCCGTCCGCATGCCCTCCAATTGCAATTGAGATATAAGAATTTAAATATGAAAGTTAGAGAAGAAAGAAAATGATATATGAACTTGGGAATTCTCCATTGTAATCATCAGAATCGAATGAATAAAAATATACAAACGAACCAGCCTATTTATATACAGCCTATGACCATGACAGAAGGAATATTCACCTTTCTATACATAACAAACTCAACCAATAGAAAATTGACAAATACAAAACTGATTAACAAGAAGCTAACAGAAAAAAAAAATAAATAAAATTCCCAAAATAGCCTTTATAATGTAAGCTGAGTCAGGGATCTACGTGAAATCCAACACCCCCCCGCAAGATGGATAATAGATATTAACTATTCCCATCTTGGAGAGGAGAGTAGTAAGAACAGAAGAAGAGAGAGCCTTAGTGAAGATGTCGGCCAGTTGTGAATGAGTTGGTACATGAGCTGTGATGATACTACCTTCCTGAATTTTGTCTCTAATGAGATGGCAATCAACCTCTATATGTTTAGTACGTTCGTGGAATACTGGATTGGCAGCAATATGCAGAGCTGCTTGATTGTCGCAGTGAAGAATTGCAGCAGACAAATGAGAAATGTGCAGATCCTTTAACAATTGTTTAATCCAAGTAAACTCAGAAACAGTTGTTGCCATTGCCCGATACTCCGCTTCTGCAGATGAGCGAGAAACAATTGATTGTTTCTTGGATTTCCAAGATATAAGAGAGTTGCCCAAGAAAATGCAGAAGCCTGTGATAGAGCGTCGAGTGTCTGGACATGAAGCCCAATCAGAATCACAGTAGCCGTTTAATTGCAAAGGGGATGAAGAAGAAAGTAAAATACCCTGGCCAGGACTACCTTTTAGATATTTCAGTACTTTGTGGGCAGCTTGTAGGTGAAGATCAGTTGGCTTAGATATGAACTGACTGAGTACTTGCACCGAATAGCTAATGTCAGGTCTTGTAATAGTTAAATACAATAACCTTCCTACAAGTCTTCTATAAATGCTTGGATCAGAAAGAATACACCCTGATTCTTTGCTAAGCTTGATATTTTGGTCCATGGGAAGTTTAGCTGGCTTGGAACCAAGGGTACCTGAATCTGCTAGTATGTCAAGTGTATACTTCCGTTGACATAAATGAATCCCTTTTATGGATCTTGCCACTTCAATACCAAGGAAATAACGAAGGGCACCAAGATCCTTAATCTTAAACTCAGTATTCAAGAACACTTTGAGAGAATTAATACAATCAATGGAGTTACTAGCAACCACAATATCATCCACATAAACCAATAAGGCAGTAAAAACATCTTCTTTGATCATAGTGAATAAGCTATAATCTGATTTGGACTGTTGAAAACCAAAGTGTATAAGTGAGTCTGAAAATTTGGAGTACCATTGGCGAGATGCCTGCTTAAGGCCATATAAGCTTTTGAGTAGTTTGCACACTTGTTCGGGTTTTCCTTTGTTATAACCAGGGGGTTTACACATATAAATTTCCTCTTCTAGCTCCCCATGAAGGAAAGCGTTATTAACATCAAATTGTTGCAAATGCCAGCCATGTATGGCAGCAAGTGCAAGGAGACAACGAACTGTGACCATTTTGGCTACTGGAGAAAAAGTTTCGTGATAGTCAATCCCTTCTTGTTGTGTATAGCCCTTGGCCACTAATCTGGCCTTTAACCTTTCAACCGTCCCATCTGAATTAAATTTGGTCTTGTAAACATACTTACACTTTATTGGTTCCTTACCAGGTGGCAGATCAGTTAATTCCCAAGTCTGATTGAGTTCAAGAGCATCCAATTCAGCCTTCATAGCCTCACACCAACCCGGATCCTTAACAGCTTGATGATATGTTTGAGGATCAATTTGAGAGCAAATAGAAGTTGAAAAAGCAGCATAATTACGAGATAAACGATGATATGATAAGGAATTGGTTAAAGGAAAATTTGTACCTGTATTGGAAGACAATTGCCTGGTCAATGATTGGTCTGGAGAAGTGAAGTGCACTTGTTGACAATGAAAGTCCTGCAGGTACTGTGGTGCTCTTCTAACTCTTGTTGACTTGCGGATAGGTGATTGTTCTTGGGTGATTTCTTCTGTAGTATGAGGTAAATCAGAAGTAGGAGAGGAAGCAACTACCTCAGAAGTCTGAACAGGGCTATTAATGAAGACAGGAGTAGAAGGAGGATCTAAAGGTGTTAAGTTTGAAGATTGAGAAGGAGAAAAATCTGAATTAATCTGCTCAACATTAGAAGGAAATGGTTGAGGAGAAAGTTGACAGAAATTATTGTTGTTAGTAGTTTCTGGCGGCAGGTTGTCAAGTGTGATGGTGTGGAAGGGGAAGACTATTTCATGAAAAACAACATCTCGTGAGATGAAAAAGGTCTTGGTATCAAGGTCAAACAACTTGTATCCCTTAACACCAAAAGGATAGCCAAGAAAGACGGATTTTCTAGCTCGGGAATCAAATTTAGTTCTGCCTTGTGAAATAGTTGAAGCAAAACACAAGCAACCAAATACTTTCATGTGACCATAGGTTGGTTTTCTATTGAAAAGTAACTCAAAGGGGGTTTTATTTGACAGCACAGGAGAAGGGATTCTATTGATAATGTAAGCAGCAGTTAAAATGCATTCATTCCAAAACTTCATAGGAAGTGAAGCTTGGAACCTAAGTGCTCTCGCAATGTTTAAAAGGTGCTGGTGCTTACGTTCAACAATAGCATTTTGCTGTGGTGTTTCCACACAGCTAGTTTGATGCAAAATACCCCTTTTACAAAAGAAATCTGTCATTTTAAACTCTGCCCCATTATCACTTCTTAAGATTTTGATTTTGACATCAAACTGGTTCTCAACAAGGTTACAAAAAGTCTCTATGCAGTGGCGAGTTTCAGATTTTGTTTTTAGTAAATAGACCCAAGTACTTCGAGAGAAATGATCCACAATAGTAAGAAAGTACTTGGATCCATCATGTGCAGGAACAGAACAAGGCCCCCATATATCACAAGAAATAAGTTGAAAAATTCTGGTGCTCATATGTGTGCTAGTAGGAAAAGGAAGGCGATGTTGTTTAGCCATGGGACAAATGCAGCAAGGATTTTCATTAATGTCAGCAATTTCAGTACTTACAACAGGATCATCGATCAAAGATATCCTAGACAAAGGTGTATGGCCAAGTCTATAATGCCAAAGATCTATGGAAGAACTATTGTCAAGTACAGAAGTGGAAACAAAGATATTTTTATTTAAATACTTAGAAAGGTTGTCAACAAGAGCTTCAGGAGACACTTTAGCATGCTGCAATTGATAGAGTCCATTCTTCACTTCATTTTCATTAATGTCAGTAATTTCAGTACTTACAACAGGATCATCGATCAAAGATATCCTAGACAAAGGTGTATGGCCAAGTCTATAATGCCAAAGATCTATGGAAGAACTATTGTCAAGTACAGAAGTGGAAACAAAGATATTTTTATTTAAATACTTAGAAAAGTTGTCAACAAGAGCTTCAGGAGACACTTTAGCATGCTGCAATTGATAGAGTCCATTCTTCACTTCACCCTTCCCAATCGTTGTCCAAGACAAAAGGTCCTGGAGGAAACAGCAATCAGAAAAAAAAAATAAGGCAGCAAGTAAGTGAGTGGGCAAGTCTTTTAGCAGAAATCAAGTTAAATGTAAAAGACGGGACACATAAAACATTTTCTAGAACGAGTTTTCCAGTGATATGAACTGTTCCTACGTGTGTGACAAGTGCTTCATCACCATTTGGCATCTTGACAGAATAAGATACTTCTGAATTGATGGTAGTAAACAGGGAGATGCTGCAGACCATGTGGTCTGTAGCACCTGTGTCGATAATCCAAGGTGTTTCGGCAGAGAATAAAAGTCTTTCAGAAGAAGTGGAACAAGAGATAGATATACCAGACATGGTAGGGGCCTTTGCTGCATTAGCTACAGGATGAGAAGCTGTCTTGGATGGATTGGTGGACATAGAAGGCATTATTGGACTGTCCTTTTGCTGCAACAGAGAAAGCAATTGTTGATACTGTCCCTTTGTAAGACCAACTTTTGAATCTGAATCATCCTCTTGATCTGCAATGACAGCATTAGCAAAAAGTCTGGGAGATTTTCCCTTGTTGAAGTACTTATGCCCAGGTGGATACCCATGAAGTTTGTAGCACTTCCCAACTACATGACCACTCATATGGCAATGAGTACAGATTGGTGGCTCGGCATTCCCTGCTTTAAAACATGCCTCTAGATCATGCCCTGGTGCATGACAGTGAGTACAATAAGGACGGTCACGGTTGTTGGGTTGGCCAGTCTTAACACTTGGTTTAGGAATGGGATGAAACTTCCTACTAGCTAAGCCCATCATATTAGGTGATGGTAGGTTGTTAAGCATCAGGTGCTGCATTTCTTGTTGCTGGATCATGGATAAAATTTTCCCAATTGAGGGTAAAGGATCAAGGAGCATAATCTGGTCTCGTGAGTTCGTGTATGAATCATTTAAACCCATCAAGAACTGTATCACACAATCCCTTTGGTATCTGTTAGAAAGTGTAGTTAACTTTCCACAGGTGCAGTCAGGCAAAGGGTCGAACATATTGAGCTCATCCCAAATTGATTTCAACTTCCCATAATAAACACTTACTGAATCTTGCTCCTGTTGCAAACTTGCAAGGGCTTTCTTGAGCTGGAAGATTCGTGGACCATTTTGCTGAGTAAACCGCTCCTTCAGTTCATCCCACAGCTCAGCAGCATCATCCACAAGAGCTATGCTAGACTTGATTGATGGGGAGATGGAATTCTGCACCCAGGAGGTCACAAGGTCATTACAACGTTCCCAGGCCTCAAACAAAGGGTCGTCTGAACTAGTTGGCTTGGTGATAGCACCACTGATGAAGCCTAATTTGTTCTTGGCTCTAAGGGCTCTACGCATTGCCCTAGACCAAGTAGTGTAATTGTCAACTGTAAGAAGTTCAGGAACAAGAGAGATCGATGGATTATCACCATGGTCAAGACGGTAAGGATTGGTGACATCGGTGAAATTGAGGAAGGGGTTAGAAATTTTGGATGGAGAAGCAGGGGAAGAATCTGTGGAAGGAATTTCTGTAGTCATGGTTGATTTGGTTCACCTGCTCTGATACCATATAAGAATTTAAATATGAAAGTTAGAGAAGAAAGAAAATGATATATGAACTTGGGAATTCTCCATTGTAATCATCAGAATCGAATGAATAAAAATATACAAACGAACCAGCCTATTTATATACAGCCTATGACCATGACAGAAGGAATATTCACCTTTCTATACATAACAAACTCAACCAATAGAAAATTGACAAATACAAAACTGATTAACAAGAAGCTAACAGAAAAAAAAAATAAATAAAATTCCCAAAATAGCCTTTATAATGTAAGCTGAGTCAGGGATCTACGTGAAATCCAACATGAGATGAAAGGTTTTGGACCCCAACTACAAAAATAAAGGGTTCGAATATGTGGGTTGTTTGAGCCCCATTTTTCTAAAAGAATGTATTTTGAAATAGTGTTGTGATGAAGAATGTGTGGTTAAAAGAAAAAGAAAAGTATTGAATTTACGTGTAATATTATTTTATTGAAAAATGTATGATTGAAATGATATCAAATTACAGTTGAAGAATCTATTTTGAAGAAAAAATGGGGATCAAACAAGGGCATAGTCTGCAATAATTTGAAAGACCAACCAACAATTCTTCCTTTTTTTATTCATGTTATATTTTTTGTAAGTATTAATTCTCCTTTTAGGTATTGAGTTAATTATGGACCATGAACTTTCGATTTCATCGAGTTAGATTAGGCAAAAGTATAAGCCCCCAACAAATACTATAATTTCCGTCTCTATGTTAGAACTGCGTGCTTGATTTTTTGACTCTCACATTTTTTTTCTTGTGAAAGTGTAATAGCATTTTCATTCGTGGTGTAAAATATATTGAAATTGTGATTTAGATATTCAAAGTGATCGAAAATCTTATCAATTGAGAGATACAAAGAAAATGTAAGTTGTATTTTTTGATAGAAAATATATTAAAAAATATATATAAATTTACATTTTTTTCAATATACAAGAGACAAAAAGTGAATTTAGATAATTTTTATTAGAGCAAAATTTGAATTTATATCCGTCAAAATATAGATGAGGATAGAGATGATTTTGAAAATATCAATTTACAACCAATCTTACAACATCATTGAAGATGGTCTAAAGATGTATATTGGACCACAAAACAATTTTCTGACCTAATTTTGAGTTGCAAGCTTGTAATTTTAGGGGGCTATCGTTTATTTCTCTGATTTTCAGGGGAAAAAAGGAAAAAAATAATAATAAAATTGCATTTCTATAATTTCTTTAAGTTCAAGCTCTGGTTTCAAATCATGAGTTTAGATGTAAAAGTACGCACCGCACATAATTTGAACCGGAAGACGAGAGTATAAAGTGGGTGAAGGGGGTTCCCAAAAATTTCCCATCTATCTGTTTAGCGCGCTCAAACAAATGTCGACCTCAATTTCCATTTCTCCATGCTCGTTGCTCTTTCATCCACCTTCCTCGCAAGAACAAAGTAATTAACTCACCCTCTAATTATGCATATGTATACACACAATAAATTTACTCGTGCAGTACGCGGGACAAATGCATGTGCACTTTATTTAATTTGAATTATATGAAAACAAAATTCAGTTTAAATGGGAATTTGGATTTGTGAAGACATGGAATTGGAATTGGGTTCTCATTCTCATGTTTGGAATCTTTAGAATTTTCGAAGTGAAGGGGAATCGAATGGTCACTGTTCATGCCTTTAATTCACACTGGTATTTAACTGCACAGATGATTTTGTAAGTTAATTTTAGTTATAATTGTCTAACGCTTCTCTCCATTCAAGTTTATGCTGGACTAATCTTCTATTAATTTGGTTTGTTGGGAATAAGGTTAGCTTCCTTTTGTTTTCATTGATAAGGAAACAGTTGACTGTATTCGGTACTCCTAATATGCATAAGATATTTGGATTTGGTTTGTACATGGAAAAAATTGGTAGACCTGACTTTTTGTTTTTCTTTTTTCTTCACTATCACATGTCAGGATATTATAATTCGAGAAACCCTATTTTCAAAGTTTTAGTGTATAAAGTTATTGGTAAACCGAATCAAAGAATGAAGGCTTTGCAGAACAATATAGTTAGAGCAGAGGTTGATCTTGAAGTTGGGAAGAAACTGTATCTTGGCATGGACTTTGGTACTTCTGGAGCTCGGTATGCTCTGATAGACAAGGAAGGGAATGTACGTGCTGAAGGAAAGAGAGAGTACCCTTTGCTTATGGTATTTTTTCTGTCACCGACGCTCTCTAGAGTTTCAAAATGACTATTGTTGTGATTCTTTTAATTGCTTGACATTCTTATCCTTATTGATAATGTTTGTCATGTTCTACTTGCTTTGCTTGGTAAACCAATTACACATATGCTCTGTCTCTTAGATGAACTGACAAGCTCGTTTATGTTCTCTAGAAAGATCGAAGAAACAGTAGATTGGTTGCAATCCTGGAAAATGACGCTATTTGCACTTCTTAAAGATATTCCAGTTGGTCTTCGCTCAACGGTTGTGTCCATTTCAATTGATGGAACTTCTGCAACCACTATCATTTTAGATAGGTTGGAACTTTAACCTTTGCAAATCCGTATTGACCCTGTTTCTAGTTAAATTTACTACTTCCCCATTTAGCTTAACATAAAAAATTGTTCCCCAATGCAGCAAAACGGGTGAATCCTTATGTAAACCTTTTCTATATAATGAAAGTTGTGCCGATGCTTTGCCATCAGTGAAGTCGATTGCTCCTGCTAACCACACTGTTTGCTCTGGATCTTCTACACTTTGTAAACTTGTTTCTTGGTGGAACTCTGACAATTCAACTAAGGAATCAACAGTATTGTTGCATCAAGCTGACTGGTTATTGTGGCTGCTTCATGGCAAGCTTGGAGTGTCCGATTATAATAATGCTTTGAAGGCATCCCTTACTTAACACTGCCATTTTTTACTTTTCTTTCCTTATCTCACGCCGATTAGTATTCATGTGTCTAAGGACACTCAACTGACCAATTATGATGTGACAGGTTGGCTATGATCCTGAAATTGAGTCTTATCCTCCTTGGCTGCTATTGCAACCGTATTCACGAGTTTTACCTTCTATACAACCTCCGGGAACTGCTATTGGTGCCTTGAAAGAAAGCATCAGAACAGAGTATGGTACGTTTTTTTCTATTTGATTTGTGGCATTTAAAATAATATTTAAGTCCATGAATTTATTTTTAAAGTTGTCCTTTTCTTTGTACACTCAGCATTGATGTTTAACTTTACCACATTTCCAATTTCACACTGTATTTATATTATAGACAATTAAACTTACATATAATATCTATTTACACTATAAGTTGTCATTTGATAAATCTGTTAAGTTAAATATTCCTAAAAGAGATTTGGAAATTCTCATGGCACATCGTTGTGCAAGCGAAGCAGGCCACAAAACTGAACTTTTGAAGGATGTTTTGTATTATATATAATATACTTGCTTTATCCTCAGAATAGTATTTCACACCTAAAATTATACAGTTAGATTGTGCTTTTTCCAAAACCGAGTATTTACCTTTCTCGTCAAAAGATGTCCACACAATACCTTTCACATAACATGGGCTGAAATCAGTATATAAATTTGTAACTTGAACCTTTTCTTCCTGAACTTCAAATGCAATGCTTTTGGGCTTGAAACTCTATGTAAATCTTATTGGTAGGTTTCCCAAAGGATTGTATTATCTGCTCAGGAACCACTGATAGTGTAGCAGCCTTTCTTGCAGCACGTGCTAGTCAACCTGGAAAAGCTGTGAGATTTTTAGCCCCTTTTCACTGTTATATTATAGTTTTGGTGCATTTTATTTAGGTTTCTAGACCCATTTTTTCTTGCTTAACGATCAGGGTCAAGTTAAATATCTGGTAGATTAATCATTGAGTTGAATGATTTCTTCTCGTAGCTGTCTTTGGTTCATCTTATCCCCTAATATCAACATCGTAATATGATCTGATTATAAGCATTCTCAGATGGAGCACTAGTTTCTTTTGTAATGTACCTCTGTTTCCTACCTCTTCACATAATTTTTGATGCTCGCGATCAGGTCACATCTCTGGGATCGACTCTGGCTATAAAACTATTAAGCACCAGAAGAGTAGAAGATGCACGTTTTGGAGTGTACAGCCACCGCCTTGATGATAAATGGCTTGTTGGGGGTGCTTCAAACACAGGTGGAGCTGTTCTCAGGCAAATCTTCACAGATGAGCAGCTAGAGAAATTAAGTGAACAGATAAATCCTGCAGAAGCCTCTCCTTTTGATTATTATCCTCTGCAAGGTGTTGGAGAAAGATTTCCTGTAGCAGACCCTAAAATGGAACCAAGGTAGTTTTACTTCACTTTTCATTCTATTTTTAAGGGTAAACCAGGATTTATTGATAACCCAAGAGTTAAAAGTAGGATGATCGCTGTATGGGGGACAGGGCTTTTCCTCAGGCTCAGTCTCTCATTCCTCTTTAAACAATAAAGAGAGACTGAACTTTATACTATACAATTTATAGTGAGAAATTCGTAAATCAACTGAAGTCATTGGCTTCAAAATCAAGTTTGGCTCAACGAGTATTCAAAACTTCATAACATCATAAGAGTCTCAAAGATAACCCCACACTGAAAAGACCTTAAAAATAAATTTTTGCTTCTACCCCAGCTCGTTCCAGAATTTATTGTACGGTGAAAGGAAAGCCAGATCTAATGAGAATATATGCTCGTGTGCTAAACAGAATAAATACTAGGGTTGTAAATGTTAAAATCTTGAAATTAAGGATCATTATTTTAATTGTGTTTATGTGATTCTGGATCTAGGCTAGCTCCTTGGACAAAAAGGCAAACAAACAAGCAAATTTAGAATATGAATCTTTCCCACTCGAACCATTTGATATAAAAGTTTAAGCTATTATAGAGGGTCAAATGTATATCCCATTTAAATCTTATCCTAATATTATTAGTTTCCCCTAGTACCGTGAATGTAATAATTCTACGAAACACTTTATTTAGATCTTTATAAAGCACTTTATTTTGGAAAATAATTAAAACTTTAGGTCCAATGTAAAGGTAGAATATTTGGTACCTCGTTTTCTTGCATGGCTTGTCTGTGTTTTGCGAGTAATAGCATTTTTCCTCCTTCAGAATCACATTCTTGGTATTTCTTCTTCGCTTTATTGCAATTTTCAGGTTGCATCCTCGCCCAGCTAGTGATGTTGAGTACTTGCATGGTATTCTAGAATCCATTGCTCGTATCGAGGTGAAAACAAGTCGACTTCTTATTTTTCTCTCCAGGTTTCATACAATAGCAACGAGCTTATCAAATATCTGGTTTTCATGTCACTTAGGCAAAGGGTTACAGCTTACTGAAGGATTTAGGATCTACACCAGTTGAAGAAGTTTTCACAGCTGGTGGCGGGTCGAAAAATGAGAAATGGATCAAGATCCGAGAGAGAGTGCTGGGTCTGCCTGTGAGCAAAGCACTTCAAACAGAAGCTGCCTATGGAGCTGCATTATTAGCAATGAAGGGTGCGTCAGAGCACAAAGATGGCTCTCTTTGAAATCATGTTCACAATAAATATTCAAATTTTTCTTGGAAAACTGTAGTTATTAAATAATGTAACAATACGTATTAACTAATTGGTGTACTATTATTTTTTAGATATGGTGCATGTGACGCACAATTTGTAGAATATTGGACCAGTATTGCTCTCAATATTTTCATTTCTATTTTTCAAAACAATACGATACGAAAGGAGAAGGAAGTATAAAATTAAATTAGGGGTGTTCCGAGAATCGAACTCGGGACCTCTCGCACCCGAAGCGAGAATCATACCACTAGACCAAACACCCGCTATTGATTTTTTTTCTCAAAAGTTATATTAATATAATTTTATCTCTTTTTCACAGTATTTGATTGCAGCCTGAGAAAAGCAGGCATATTCAACCAGAAATGGCGACGCTATCTTCCTCCTCCGCTTCCCACCTACGCTGCCGTTTCATCCTCCGGCCTATTCTTCCCTATTTCCATTTTTCATTAAAAATCGAAACCAAACAGTCCCTTATTCTTCCCCTCCAAACGTCGTCGTCTTTTCCCACCCGAAATCCCGCCGCCTGTCCTCCCATCTCCACGCGCCGCCTCTCCTTCTCTTCAACTCCTCTGTTGCACGAGCTCGCCAACGACGGCATTGTTTTCCAAAACGAACAAGACGAATTTGATGAGGATGGAAAAAATGTATCGAAGAAAGATACTGTGAATATTTCTGTTAAAGACGGCTTAACGAGGGTGTTGGATTTGAGTGCTCAGCGTATAAAGTCATCTAGTTCGAAGTTACCAATTCTTGCTGTCAAAGAGAAGAAAGAATTGGCATCGTATGCTCACAGTTTGGGGAAAAAGCTTAAATCTCAACAGGTGGGAAAGTCTGGAGTGACCGACACTGTCGTTACCGCATTGATTGAAACCCTTGAAGCTAACGAGCTTCTGAAGGTACATAGTTTTAGTTGATAGTAAATATTTGTGTATTTCTTTGTTTTAATTGGCTACATTATCGTGTTTACTCATCAGTGTAGTGATTTCCGTATTTATTTAATCTTTTTGGTTTTAGGGTTTAAATTTCCCCGTTTGAATATTGTAAGTTAATATCTGGGTAATTGAAAACTACTTGTGAATTCGCAGATATTATCTTATAAATTACTTATAAGTGGACGGAAGGTTGGGGTGTATGGGTTGTTGAGCCACTCGGCTCGCCCCACAAGATTGCCGGCTTGCGCTTTCTTTGATTTTTAATTTTTATATTTCTCTACGCCTCACACATGAGCTAACAAGCTCGCATGGCCAATCGCTGCTCTGCTAGCTGCGAGCTGAGCTGTGTCTGCTCATTGTTCAATAAATGAATTCTTCATTGTTTCTCCTTATCTTCTTATTAATTTAATCAATGTTCATGACAGCTTAAAATACATTCTAACTGTCCCATGGAGTTGGATGACGCTGTGAAGCAATTAGAGGAAGCCACTGGTTCTGTCGTTGTTAGTCAGATCGGTAGAACTGTAATTCTTTATAGGCCGAGCCTGACCAAGTTAAAGGAAGAAGAAGAAAAGAGGAGACGGGCTCAGAAGGTTTTTGCAAGAAAGCAACAAGCATTGAATCAATCATCTCAGGTTCTTGTGACATTATTCATTACTTTCTGTTTTTGTGCGTGATAATGTTTCTGAGCTTGGTAGCACTTGATGAAAATTGCAGAGTAGACGACCAATGGCAGTGGGAGCTCAAGAACGAAGACAATATGGTCGTGGTCGGCGTGGAAGTAGCAGATATTGAGGTTTTTTAATATCGCTCAATAACCTTTCTATTTGTTATTCTATGAATGACCCTTTACCATAGACAATGGGGGCTGAGAGGTTTTGACAATCGGGGTTTTGTAGGACAGATAGATATTCATAATGGTGCAAGAATTGAATCGTAATTGCATATATTCATGGGCAATAAGGTGTGTTCCTCAGCGTGATTTGTATAGTTTATATTGCCTAGTACAATGCATTTTTCTTCTAGAATACAAGGGCTATTCCTATTGATGCCAACCCTTCAATTTTTCATGAGGTTTCACAGAGATAGCTTCAATGGTAGAACAGGATTCTAGTATGGATACCATGTACAACTTGTCTATTCGGGATATTTGACTTCATCAACTATTCAGTTTTCAGCCTCCCGACTTGATAACGAGTGGTGTCTTCAGAATAGAGAATCCCATTTGGTAATGTGAGGCGTCGTAGTGCAATAGAAAATCGAGCTTGGAGAGAGAAGGGTTATTACTTATTATCCAATCAGATGATTTGTGAGACTATAAGGTAGTAGAAATATTGTAGCTTGTAGCTGTATTAAGGACCCATTGAAATGCAACGAGTGCAAACCAACACTCAGTTAAAACCATAACCGCTTCTTCTCAATAGCTAACAAGAAGTCGAATATTGTTAATGGATAGAGTTGGTAAAAAACAGAGTCGAACTAAAATAGAAATTTGAGAGCAGTATTGGACATGACTGAACATTAAAGTAAGATTTTAACTTTTTCGTTTTCCAAGTGATGTCCAATCTATTAGAGAAATCGCCATGAAAACAAAAGAAAAAGGAAAGAAGCGAAAAACAGAGAGTGAAGAAGGGACGGGAAAGGCTGATAGAAGGTAAAATATGGAAGTACGGGAAATGTAAGTCGAACGGTCAAAACTAGTAAACAAAAACAGAATATCACATGCTAGCAGTAGAAGAGTGCCCAAACAAAAACGTGCTCATTGACATACTTTAAGTCTCGTCCAGCCTGCAGAATTAAGAAGCATCTATGTTAGAATTCTGGTTTCTCTGCGATATTTGATATCCATAAAAGTAGACGCAGCAATAGTCAGTGAATAAACTTAGAAGACGAGCAAAAGTGATGTTACGGATAAGAAGAATCTGAAACCAAGAATGACGAATTGTGTATTCGCACTTCTATGTTTGTTAGAGATCACCATTTCCTGAACCAGTTTAGAAGAAATTTGGTGAAAGCGGGTAAAGGAAATAACAATAAGGATAAGACAGGGCCAACTTACCAACAATGTGCCTTCGAGGGTATGAGTACTAGGCGTGACACACAGTGCAAGGAAGTATGGGATCAACACCTTGTGCATCTACATCGTTTAAGATAAAACTCAAGCATGACAACTCCAGTTAATTACAAGTAAAGGCAATTTTCCTAATAAGAGAGTAGCAACCCAATCATGTACTAACCGCTACAATGAAAACTGTTCTCTTCTACATCCCAGAGGAGTAAACCAACATTTCGTCCGCAGAACCATATGTTTCAAAGTCATATTGTTAGTGTACATAACAGAGGAAAGAAATACTTGACCATTATTTTCAGGAAATTCTAGTGAAAAGAACTTCTAGAGATTATGTGAACCAAACATAAATCTTCCTGTCATCAATGCCATTAATAGCACTTGCCACTGCCAAAGCCTTCAAGGGAATATTTCATCTTTAAGCTGTTCATCGAGAAAAAAAGACAAAAGTAAACTCATTTAGAGGACAGATGAGTTTCGAGATCATAAAATTTTGGATGATAATTTTGGATCATATAAGTCGAAGCAAGTTAGGAGATGCACATTCAACTTCGAGTTACGTATCGCACCAACTCTTTAGCAATTGACATACTTCAAGGGTTCTCTAGAAATTTTTGCAAGACATTTTTCCACAGTAAATTTAAGAAAACCCTTGAATTACGAAAGGGAAAATAATTACTTCCAGCATGCAAAAAATGTTGAGTTAATTGTTCTAATGATCACTGAACTTATGTTTATGTCTTCGATTGCTAAGTTTATTGTGTTGAGTTTTGACCACTAAATTTATTAAAACGTTAGATGTTACTCACTATCTTAACATCCGTTTCAATTCTTTAACGCAATTAGTTATGTGGCTAGCAGAATATACATGTGGCTTTTCGTTACGTCGATAACAAATTGTTACGTCTTCGATTACTCGTCAAACTTTGAAAAATAACTTCAATTGCTCACCGAACTTTGAAAAAGTCTATGATTGCTTACTGAACTTTGAGATGGTCGAATTTGGCTACTAAACTTATAAAAATGACTTGGACTTATTATTTGTTAAAAATATGTAGTGTAACATATTTTTTTAAACTTTGCAAAAGGTTTTCACGAGATCACTGAATTTAGTGACCCCTGAAAAACTTTTTGCAAAGTTCAGTTACCATTTAGATGATTTTTAAAATTCAATGATCCTGTAGAAATCTTTTGCAAAGTTCAGTGACCATTTAGACAATTCACTCGAAAATGTATGAAATTTGAATGATTAGGGATCTTAAGTTAAAACTAATGATACTAGAAATTATGTTCCATGTGTAAATAAAATAACTTGAACAATTAATCTTCCAAGATGTTAAACTTTAAAGTCAATGCATGTACATTAACGTTCCCTCTTTAACTTATGTACGTGTTTGCTTTTTTGTTTACTTAGAATAAATTTTGAATTTTACCACATTTAATTTTCTACATGTATTATGGTAAAATATAATTCAAGTCATACAAATATAACATACTCTATAAATTAATAAATATTCATTTATCGATAAATCAATAAATTATTAACTTATTGATAATTTAATAGCTACTTTAAAACAATAATTTTTCTCGATCCTATTAGTATTATTATTTTTTAGGTTTTAAAATATGTTGATAAGATATTTATTACAAATAAACCTTTTGGGCTTAACCACCTAGCCATTTGCTAATTGTACGGACATGCTTGATTTACGTGGCATTTGAACATTGTCTAAGAGATAAATTTTAAATTATTTGAAATAAAACAATTTATTTTAACAAACATAAATATATTAAAATTCAAAACGTAAAGGAAAATTAGGTAGGTAAAGAAGTCAAATTTGGGAAGTTTCCACTTTCGTTTAGACAGGCCAACCGAGGAAACCATAAAAAATTGATGTCATTCAACTTTATTGATGTTAAACATCAATTTAGGTGTTTGTAAACGATTGAACATTTTAATTGAAGATATATGAATCATAAGGTCCTGTTTGAGGCCCATTATTTCCTCATTAAAATGAAAAATATGATCATTATCTATCACATTAAGTTATCATATTTGACTTTTTATCTTTCGCGTAGGGTCTATAACGACTATATTTTCATTCTCATTTTTACAATATTATAGCTCAAACGGGGCTTAAAAATATTCACTCCTTTAACCCTACTCAATTTCAAAAACCATTTTCCACTTAAAAGTTAGGTCAAACATCGGGTCAGGAAATTATTGCCAGGTCAAGAGAAGGCTAATAGAAAGTTTCTTGTAGAAAACGTGTTTGGTTTCTAATCACTTACTTTTGCCATAATTAATTAATTATTTGACCAAAATTTTAGTCTTACAAAAGAAAAATCAATGGGAAAGGGGGATTTTGACCGGCTACAAAATGTCCACCGCTTGTTTCATCGCCATGGTGTGAAAAGGGTGCAAGAAGTTGGAAATGCTTGTCACTTTGTTTGAAAATGGGAAATTCACATAATGCTATCCTTTTTAATTGAGTTGACATGTAGTCTATGAATTCATCGATATGTTGTAATAGTTGACATTTATAAAATATTACCTTTAATTGAGTTACCAGTGGAGACAAGAAAATTGATTATACTAATAAATCGTAAAAATTATTTGTCGTAGAACTTGATGTAAAATAAGATATTGATTGGCATTCGAATAAAATTTAAAGGCACCGTAAAAACCATTTTGGATAAAATTCACCCTTAAAATTAGTTTAGAATGGAGAATGTATACTATGCACTTCTAAACCTACAAGTCAAGCGTTTTACAAGTTATAAATGGTTACAATTACATCATTACATCCGACTGTCTTCAATATCGACGTCCATGTTAGACCATTTTTTAGTTAGGTGAATCCATGAACTAGTATTCCATTGAAATAGTTCTCTTAAAGTCACTTGTAACGAGGTCCCCCTACCACGATGTTTGTTTTGATACAAATTGTAAGTTTTTAAATATTACTTTAGATATAAACTCATATTTGTAACCGACTTTTAAAAGGAATTGATCAAAATACTTATAAATTTACGGGACAAACCTTTTACAAACGATTGAGAATGTAATTAGATCGTACCAATGCACTCTTATACTTCCAACAAGATCTCAATTAGTGTTCAAACGCTAAAAATATAAAAGAGAACAACAATTTCCAATAAAAAGTGATATCCTGATTTTAATAAGAAAATAATAATTGAAAATTCCTTGTTCGTGTCAAACATACAAAATTCTAACTCTTCTTCATCTTTTCATCTTCGAACTTTCGGGGGATGATTCCTTCACTTCCAACTCTCCAACCTCATTACAAAATATGAAAAATCATCTCGCTTTCATCGTCTTCTCCATCAATGTCCTTCATGCTCAGATTTCGTAACAACAAAAAGAAACCGAAAATCAATTAAAATATTTTGAAAAACTAATTGAGATCCCATAAATGAGTTGAAATAAGTATATATCGGTCCTTAGTAGAGGAAAAAAATATATTTCCTAACCAATAATCGAGAATCACAGTAAAGGTTGAGAATTATAAAGAATATTAATCTTGATGCATAATAAGATATCGATTGTTGTTGAAATAATTGATTTGAAAAACTTGATAGTGTCAAGAGAATTTCTAAAAATGGCAGACTTCCCACCCATAAGAAAGAGCTCAATAAGTTTCCACAAAAGCTGATAGTTCCTTCGTCGCATCAAAAAAATATCGTAAAAAAAAAGAAAAAAATTTCAAGAGAACAACAATTTCTATAAAAAGTAGAATCTAGATAAAATAAAAAAATATATATACGGTTATTTCTTGTTCACACGTTAAATGACTTTAAAGATAAAGACACGGTGGCAGACCTTACGTATATTGTCTAGGTGGAGTGGAACATTTTCTGGCCGATAATTTCTTTCAAAAATACGGGGTTGGTAGCCTCTCTTCTTCTTTTCCTTTTTTCTTTTCTGATTATCCTAATTATTTGACCAAACTTTTAGTTTCGTAAAAGAAAAATCAACAATCATGCTATACAATCAGAGTCAATGAAAGGTTATTATTTTATTATATATATATATATATACACTTTCAAAAATACGGGGTTGGTGGCCTCTCTTCTTCTTTTCCTTTTTTCTTATCTGATTATCCTAATTATTTGACCAAACTTTTAGTTTCGTAAAAGGAAAATCAACAATCATGCTATACAATCAGAGTCAATGAAAGATTATTATTATTATTATTATTATTAT
>NW_019230613.1:104594-114351 GCF_002742605.1 Olea europaea var. sylvestris
TTAAATCAAGCGAGCTCCTCATCGCTTAATCTCACAAGCGAATTAATGAGCAAATTTTCCGAGTAAGCCAACTCGCGAAAAAAATATTTCACTAAAATAAATAAAATTGATGAGCAGTGAACTGAGTCGACAACCCCACGGACAAGTGAGAGTTGACTTGCATCGTGGACTGAGCCGAGTTTGATGATGAATGAATCCAATAACTCTACTCGATTCATTTAATATCCCTATATAAACTTCAAAAGGCATCTCGAATTTGGAAAAAAGAAATATCAATCAAGATAACATAAATAATGGACGGGTTGCTGACTTGCTCAAATTCAGACAAAAGAATAGCTTTCACGGGACATTTATATGCCTTGCCCTTGATAGATAAATAAACAGTGACAAAAGAATGAATAACTGGATCACACTACGATAATTCTATTTTTTGTTTATATAAGCATTATGCTTAATTTTGTCTAGTCGACCGCTTGTAAGATTGAACCTTTTATCTAGATTATATTATTATAAGTTAAATTCTTAGATTGTTTGGTAGGATTTTTAAAAAGATAAAAGTTTATTCTGATATTAAAAAGCATATTTTGAATATTTTAAATAAGTTTATGAAGGTACTTTGTTTGACTGCAAATTCTTTTAAATAAAGTTGGCATAATGTAGATTTATAAGAAAATCCTTTTACAAGAAGAATAAGTAAAAGTAAAAAATAAAAGTATCAAATTAGTCCTTCATATTTTAATTTGGAAACAAACGGATTTCAAATAGATGGTTTCGTGTTTGAATAATAAAATAGGTGAACATGGAAACTTTAACATGAAAAAAGAATAATAGATTAGCACCAACCATTAATTATGTACCTTTGAGTTATTTTTTAGGGCAAAATATTGTGTGCAATGTTTATTAAACTATTTAATAGCTTGTTTGAGAGTGATTTTTTTGCCCCAAAAAATTGATTTTTGACCGTTATTTTACTATTCCAATCGTCATATTTGACTTCTTCTCTCAAACGTAGACCCCACTTTTTTCCTAACGGTTAAAAAATCAATTTTTAAAATCACTCCCAAACAGGCTCTAAATATTGTTTTTCATTTCTAATACTTAACTTGATTAGCATATATTAAGGTGCACGAAACTTGTGACATTTTGGCAAGTGCAACGCCAAAAGAATGACGTCGTTCTCTCTAATATTACGCAGAAAGTCGAGCTTTTATTGATTCGTACGTAATTTCCGATATTTGAAGAGTTGGTAATAAATGTTACGGATTTCTTTAAAGTTCTAAATTGCTACGTGCATTATCACATTATGTTGCTTTCAAGTAAATGGATGCAACTGTAAAGTCATGTAAAAATTAAATTAGCATATTTCCATTTAAGTAAATTATGCCACACAAATGTTATGCTATAAATTAAAGACTACTGAGAGTAATATCTCTCATTAAATAGAACAAAAAATTTGGCACATCCCTCCCCTAAATCGAGTCATTAAGAATTTTTTTGAGAAGTCATGTATTTAGAAAATTAATTAATTATGATACGTGAATTTTATTGTTATTATTATATATAGCATCAATATTTTCAAGTACTTTCTCTTTCAACGTGTTTTTAAATTCAACAATGTCATAGTGACAGATTTTTTTGACATAATGGATGATTGGCACTCACAGTATGCGGGGGCTCACCTCTCTTTTGGACTTTTTTTATTCACGCGAATCCCGCGCGCTGTGAAAAGATGTCAACCACTATATCGAAAAAGATTCTGACAAGGTAGTTTAATTCTTTTCAATTTATGCTTTACAAAAGTTACTAATTCAAATTCAACTTAAATTAAGAAGAAACCCACAAAACACAATATTTTCAAATTTTATGATTGCAAAACTAATCAAATGCCATAATACTAGCAACAATTGACAAAGATACGATTAGAGCATCTTTAAGAAACTTTCTACTTTTAAAGGGCACATTTTGCAATTTGAAGAGTGAAAATTTTAAAATACTCAAATAGCACCTTATTTTTAACACTTAATTTTACTACTCTCAATACGTAATTACTATTTTTTCTAGCTTCATTCCAAATTATTATATTATTTAATTTATTTTTCCTCCATTTTCTTTGTATATATAATTTACTTGGGACAATATATGGAGAATTAAATTTGTAATATTTTGAATGCATTTATTTATAGAGAGTGTATTTTAATTCACTCATTATTTTAAAATATTAATTTAAAGAGTTTCTTAAAGCATAATTTCAAAACTTAACTATTTAAAAAAAGAAAAAAAGACATTTCACTTTACAAGAACATCTCTAAGATATTCTTATAATATAAAGTTGTGCCAATGTCCCCATTTCAAGGCAGACAAAAACGTGGTCACAGATTTCTACGGCAACATTAGAAAATGTTACTTAGATAAGAGGTCACATTAATACTAAACTAACGTACTAGATAAGTACAGGGATATTAACAAATATTTAAGGGATCAAATTACTACTCATAATGAGATAGCATTTTAAGATGAAATCTCAAATCTTATTAATCAGAACCCAATAAAAGCAAATGAGAAATTCAATCAATTTAAAACTAGGAAAAGAGCATTCGGATTTCAAAATTAATGTGTTCAATGAGCCACCATCTTGCGATGTCCGCTAAGGATAATATTCGATTATATGCAAAATCATTAACCATCACATATAAAATTTTGAGGCGCCCCTTTTAATGAAATTAACTCAATTGATTTTCAATAAAAAGCATTTAGAATCTTGCAACTACAAAGATTGACAGAGCAGTGAATCCTCCGTCAATATGTCATTATGTTTTAATAAAGACATCTTAGGAAGTTGCAATATTTAATTTGAAAACAACGTATGAGATGATTTATCTTTTCACATTAGCCAAACTTTGGCATCAAATGTTTAGGTGGTCCATGTACCTACCTAGATATCCCATGGCTCTGATTAAATACAATCAAGAAAACTATGCGATTGAAAAGGACAAGATTTATTTAACAAGAAAATTTTCTATCGGTCCCTCGCTAATTGTTGTACTATCAAGTTAATCTCAATCCAAAAAAATGCAACATGTTAAGTCTTCAACCTCTTGTTATAATTGCAAAATCAATATATAATGTCAAAACAACTACAATAAATTTGCACGTGATACTTATGTGTCCAATTTAAAGAAGTTAGGCTTTCTTCATAACTTCACCCGTACTAAAATATTTGAAGCGATGCTTGTTTATCAAAGCTCAGGTCACAATATCAATTAGAATTAAGAGTCCGTTTGATTGCAAAGATAGAATTTGGGTGGAAAGAAAACGAATTTCAGGGAATTGAATTTCCTATAAATTATTTTATTGGGAATTTTCAATTATTGTGTTTGATTAGTATAATTTTTCATGTGAAAAATGTTGAAATAAAAGTATTTTTGATGTTCGCTTGACTTTGTTTTACATAAAAATTGTCAATTAAAAGGGATAAAGTTTATCGTTATTGGGGATAGAATTTGTTTTCATTGCCAAAAAAACTTCAAAAATCATCTATATTTTAGTGTTCGTTTGACTTTGTTTTACATGAAAATTATCAATTTAAGGGATATCTTCTTTTATAATTGTTCCTAGAATTTGTTCCCATTGCCAAAAAAAAAGGTGGAAAACATAAAATCACCTACCTCATGGGAAAATGAATTCCCCAGAATCAAGGAATTGGTGCATGTGTGAGGCAAAGGTGGAAAACCAATTGCCTAAAAAATTTTGACTATCAAACAAGCCAAAAGTGGAAATGGAATTTGTTTTCCATTTTCCATGGAAAATTTTGTGCTATCAAACATGCCCTAAGATGTTTCCGTCAACGAGAATGTAGCGTGCAACCATAATCAAGATTGTGGAACATTTATCTCTTTTTAAAAGGTTGGGACAATCGACTTACCTTTTTTTTAAAGATTGAGGACTAATTTTCCATTGAGACAATAGATTGAGGGTCAGTGTTGAAAATATACCAATTTACCAAAACATTGAGAGCTTATTTGGTAGAACTTCTACTCGTAAAGAGCTTTCCGATGAACCTAACTTAAGCTAGCCTCCTCTAAAGTTGTATAAGATAAAACATTTTTAGAAATTTATCGAAATATATACCAAAGCAACTTTTAACTTTTTAGAAATCATGTTAAACAAGTCCTTGAACTAGTTTTCTTTAAGAATCTTATCTAATCAGACAAAACATTATAAAAAAAAACATTCAAATATGTTCAAAAATAACTTCTTAATTTCAAAAGTAACTTTTAACTTTTTAAAGCATTGTCAAATGGGCTTGAAAATCAAATGAAACTACCAAACAAGACCTTAGGTTTCATTTGAATGGAGGTGCCAACTGGCAATTTAACAAACCAGATACTCGAAACTAACTCGCATCCCACGTCCCGTCAAACAAATCGGCCATTCAATTTCGAACCCCACAATTTTAACACCCATGAGACAACAGTCTCTCTCAAGAAAAATATTGAAATTAAATAAAAACTGGAATTCACAATTAATTTTTCAACACTAATTTCATATTCTGTACGCATATATATACAATGCCATCAATCAAAGCCACCACTGCAAATCCATTGCTTATTTCGCACTAGTCGTTAAACCATTTTCAAATCAAGAATAAGTACGGATATGATCTGAATTTCTGTAGATTTTTAAATTAATTGATCGTCAGGAATTGTATTTTATTTTTCGTTTTTGGTGTTAATAATAGGAAAATAATGGGGAGTTTGAGGGCGATTTTGAAGCACCCTGATGATTTGTACCCGTTGGTGAAACTGAAACTGGCGGCGAGGCACGCAGAGAAGCAGATCCCGCGGGAGCCACACTGGGGATTTTGCTACGCTATGCTACACAAGGTTTCTAGGAGTTTTGCTCTCGTCATTCAACAGCTCGACACCGATCTTCGTGATGCCGTGAGTCCCCGTCTCTTTATTTATCCCGTGCTCGGATTATGATTTTGTAGTTATCCATGTAAGTTCCGTGCAGCGAAACTTTTTTGCCCAATTTCAGCGATTGCATGCGGCCGTTGCCTATTACTCTTGAATTTAGCATTAGATTGAGGATATTCTTGGTCGAACAGTTGTTAGTATGTGACTGCTATAAAACCAAAAGCCATTGATATGAAAGAAAAACAACAATTATTTTCAATTTTTGATACTTTTGGGAAGATAACAATTTATAGACTTGAATAGTATTTTCATATCAATTTTCTTCTTATAACGTCCTTAAATCTGCAGATATGCATTTTCTACTTGGTTCTTCGAGCGCTTGACACTGTTGGTATGCTTTACTATCTATATTTTTCATTAATTTCCTTGTTTTGACTACGCTAATGCCGGTGCTTGAATCAATTGAGTTTTGTGATTACTGGTCGGTGATAAGAATTGAATTAAATATACCAAACCAATTAAATCAAGTTATGCTACCGGGGATTTCAGTTATTTCTTAATAGACCCTGTAGAGTGTTGACTTCACGAAATAAATAGATGCACAAAAGCACTGGGAATTGAAAAGGGGTTTGAACAAGGTGATATTTGCTAAAAATAGTTTTATTTTGATCTTGTTTGAGGATGGTGCAACATATTCATCTCTTGTCCAGACAACTCCTATATGAATCAAAAAATACCTATTAATTTGCTAAGAAACCGATACAACTTAGATCTCTGATGCTCAGAGCTCAAAAATTAAGTTAGCTTTAAATGGCCTTCATGTTTGAGTCTCTTTTAAGTCTTGTGATTCAAGTTAGATAAATATCTATTTTCTCATGCTCATGTGTGATCGGCAATGAAATGCACCAAAGAACGAGTTGTTATTTACCTTCTAAATGTATTCGTGTTCTAGATTATTAACTTCTATTCAAAGCAATTTGCTCTGGCTTTATATTCACTTTTCTGTAATTCTTTTGGACAGAGGACGATACAAGCATAGCTACGGACATCAAAGTACCTATCCTGATGGCTTTTCATCGTCACATATATGATCGTGAATGGCATTTTTCATGTGAGTTTTGGTATTTCTGCCTTGATTTAATTTTAACACACTTTGATTCCTCAGCTTTATTTTATTTTATGGATAAAAGAGCACCCTAAGGAGTCATTTGCAATCTCCAGAGTTTAAAAGTCTTTTTATCTACTTTGTGGGTGCTTGAATGGGCATCAAGGATCAATTCCATTTAGGCTTTAGCGCCACTGCCATGCTTTTTGGATACTTAGCCAGGACAAACCATTCTGTCTTCATGGGATCCCGACTTTTATATGCTCATTATTTAGCATATTGAAAAAAAGAAAAAAAGAAAAAAAAGAAAAAGGAACTGAAGGAAACAGATTCAGCATAATACTAATCTCTATTAACTTTCTCAGACAACAAATAGTACTGTAGAAATAGCAGTGTAATTATTACAGCTTTATCTCAGTAATTTGGCCATGCAGTTGGGCCAGTCCCGTAAATCTTTACCCACATTCATTTAGTAGTCACTTAGACTTTTATCTGTCATATTTTTTCTCACCCTGCTTTGTCTGTCATACTGTAAAACAAATGCATACGTCTGCTATGATGTCTCATATTTATTAGGTATTCCTTTTCAGTCATCGATTGCAGTAAGATTCACTCGTTTATTAATTGTCAATCAAGATATGAAGTGGCCTTCTATCATGGCCAATTGGAAGAGATTGGTCATGAAGTTGCTCTAAACAAGGTCGTTAACATTTAGTTCTATGGAGTCTAGCCCGGTGCTGGAATAGTTGAAAGCATCCCTTTTATGGTTGTTTGCAGGGAGGTGGCATGACACATTAAGAATGTTTTCTCAAGTATCTAATGGATGATTACACTAAACTGTTGCCTAATCCTTTTTATACTTTTTTCATAATAGGTGGTGTAAAGCACTACAAAGTTCTCATGGATGAGTTCCATCACGTTTCCACTGCTTTTCTGGAGCTTGGAAGAAGGTTTATAATTTATCTTTATTTACCCCCTTTCATTAGCTAGTATTGCTTCCTTGATGTTATCAAATTTCATTGGATCTGGTGGGTATTTAAAATTTTTTTGTTAACTTCTGTCTGTAGATAACCATTTGAGATTTTTTATGTCGTTGAGCTAACACATAAATATAGATAGTTGTTTCTGAATCTTTGAAGTGACTAATTTGTCATGCTTAAATATTGTCAATGCCATGTGGGTTTTGAAAATCTTATTCAACTGATAATTTGTAGGTTCTATAGCCAATTAGCATTTGAAATCTGGAGAGTCGTGAGATTGTTGGTGAATTTGAACATGATACTATGGATAAATGGTGCATAGAAATTTCCATTGGTAAAGAGAGCACATGGTCACCAAAGTCTTCAGATATTTGCCTCTTTGAGGAAAAACAAAGGAAAAAGGATTTTGGGTTCTCCTACCTCGATCATTTAAGTCGGATACCAAGGCATTTCTAGACCTCTAAATCCTTATAATTCATGTCCATGGTCATCCTGAATTATTTAGATCTTACCACTCTCTATTTGTCCTTGTTTCTTTTCTTTTTCCTCTTTTTTGGTATGTGTGTGCCCGCATGATCTATATGTTATGAATATAAAATCCGCATATTTTGAATATGTAAGCTAAATATTCTTTTATTAGTTTGAAGCCACACGATTCGTGCTGCTAACTTTAATTACTATAACAACTGAACTTTCGATATCTCCACAATTTAAATTAAGTAGATTTTGGCTTATTAAAGCATGTGTAATCCTCTAGAATTGAAGTTGCTTGTAGATTTCTGTAGAACCAAAAATTCTCTAGCAAAATTTAGTTAAAGAAACATTGTACTTCACTACCTTTGGATTTATTCTGCGTTGGAGAACTGATATATGGTAATTGTTGATGTTAAGGTTGCCTATAGGTAGTTTAGTGCATGTAATAAGCATTCTTCATTTATTTATTTATTTTTATTTATTTTATTTTTTGGCAGTTATCAGGAGGCAATTGAGGATATTACCATGAGGATGGGAGCAGGAATGGCAAAATTTATATGCAAGGAGGTATGCCAAAAATATCACATATGAGGCGATTTATAACTACTCTATCAGAGTCATCTAATGTGATACTTGACTTGTAACTTAGCTATTGATGAATCTCTAGAGGTTATCTTTCACGATCTGCTTGATTTCTTTTATACCTGACAATCTTAAGCATTATATATGCATTAAACTTGTGGTGCCGGAAATTTCTTTTTCCAGTGTACCTATCTTCTCGGCAGTATATGTTCGTTAAAAAAAGAAGTTTCCAGCAACATATTGCATGTTTGGCAAAGTTTAAAATTGTAGGCTGGTCATATATATTTTTTATTCGCACATTTTATAAGACCCGTAACTACTAATCACTTATTGTCCATTTATTTCGACTCACATCTTATAGTCACTTATTAAGCAATCCCAAGCACGCTTGGAGTGCTTAATCCTCTGGGCCACAATGTTGATCAACTTAATTATTTTTTATGTCATCATCACATACTTGCACATGGCACAATACATCATCCATAAGTTGAGTAAACTTTTCATGAACAATTTTCTAGCATTGGACTACCATTGTGCAACACAAAATCACTTATGCAGTTCCATTTACAACTTTTTTCTGTACAGGTAGAAACAATTGATGATTATGATGAATATTGCCACTATGTGGCTGGACTTGTTGGGTTAGGGTTGTCGAAGCTGTTCTATGCATCTGGAAAAGAAGATTTGGCTTCTGATACTCTCTCCAACTCAATGGGGTTATTTCTTCAGGTACTGCTTCTCATATATGTAGCAAGCAGTGCAATTCATCTTTGGGATCTTCGTTAAAAGGCCCATATTATTTCTTTGCAATTTCTGCAGAAAACAAACATTATCAGAGACTACCTGGAGGATATTAATGAGATACCAAAGTCACGTATGTTCTGGCCTCGTCAGATATGGAGTAAATATGTCAACAAACTTGAGGTACATCCTTTTTCCGGGTTTCATCTCAAACTTATCTTTTTATGTGTCATCTTATGCCAATTCAACTAGAGCAAGCGTGTTGTTGGTGTTCACTTTCTGTTTTATATGCTTCAGGATTTAAAATATGAGGAAAACTCTGTCAAGGCAGTACAGTGCCTCAATGACATGGTTACAAATGCTTTGATACATGTAGAAGATTGCCTGAAGTACATGTCTGCATTGCGAGATCCAGCTATCTTTCGGTTTTGTGCTATTCCACAGGTAGAGATGTTTTTATGCGGTTTCTTATATTTTAGACCTTTCTACCTGCATTATGCTTTTTTGTTTACAAACCCTGCAAAAAGTTCCTTTCTTTATGATGATGGTAATTTTAAGAGCAAAAGCAGACTGAGGCCCTGTCTCGAAGTTTTTCCTCTAGTTTCATCGCAATGCTAGTCATTATGTTGTGTTAATTATTACTCATTACTGCTGAAGTTCATTTTGTGGTATCAAATAACAGAGAAAGTTAAGATTCTTTCAACACCATATGCATAATGTGCTCTAGTCTACACGGGTTTCATGCTTATGCCAAACCAGCCATATGGAATCAACTTTTCTTTTATGGTTACCGTTACCTTTAGTAGTTGTAGGACTTGGAGAGAGGGAAGGTTGCGCGACGCTAGAATGTTGTCGACTCTGCAATCATATATTGTTTGACACTTTGCTGGAATATATTTTTCTACATTAACTTTAGAACTTATTACTTCCTTTGTAGAGCTAGAGCTAGTTTTGGAAAA
>NW_019230613.1:114487-197408 GCF_002742605.1 Olea europaea var. sylvestris
ATCATGCATCAAGATTTTTAATCCACCCCTTCAAGAAAATGCATCTGAATTTGTTTTTTCTAAATTACCAGATCATGGCAATTGGAACACTAGCTTTGTGCTACAACAATATTCAAGTCTTCAGGGGTGTTGTGAAAATGAGACGTGGTACGATGTTTATCTCTTGATGTGATCTGATGCTACATAAAGTTTGATCTGTTCATTTTAATGGATTCTGTGTGGTTTCTTCCTTTCTACGAGTAATTTATATCTGAGGATATGATATTGGATCATAAATTATGAACTAACTTATATCCCTTAAAGGAGGTGAAGTGTTAATGTGAACATGAAAAGAATTACTATTTTGACCAATAAAATTACTGAAGCAAAACCAACTTGAACTTTGATCAAATTGTATCGGTTGCAGCTTTAGGAGGCCTTCAAGTTAGTGAAGATAATTTGTTTCCTTCAGTGGTTTTGAACTTTTTATGTATAAATATTCCCCGACCAGAGCTCAACGACGAAAAGCTTCTTAGCTATTAAATTATTGGACTATGTTTACCTAAGCTTAAATTAAGTAAAAGTTACTTTCACTTTTAAGTAACATTTTGTTTCCAAATATGTTTGGGTAAGTTACTTTTTTCTTACTTCTAAGTGCTTGTTTAGTTTTCATAGTAATCTCTTTATAATTAGTCTGCCTCGTTCCAATAGAACGTCACAAAAATTCGATCACCATGGAATTTCCACCTTTCCCCACCCTATTTCTTGTGTATGCTATTTAAAATTTTCTTGTACCAAGGGTATATGATAGCTATAACTTGAGCTACTCTTTTATTTTAGTTTTAGTTTTAGTTTTAGTTTGTTTTTCAATCAATACAATATGTAACTTATTTTAAGTTTTGTGATCTCATCTCCTCAGGTCTTACAGCTAAAGTTATTGACCGAACCAAAACAATGTCAGATGTCTATGGGGATTTTTATGATTTCTCTCGCATGCTGAAGTCTAAGGTATGACCCTTCATCTGCATAATGTTATAATATTCACATGTAAACTGTTCCAGAACATGTCATGTAACCTTGTTTAATGCAGTCTATATCAAGATGAAAAAATGTATCTTTTCCTTGATTGATGTTTTCTGAGCATCTTTCATCTCTTTCCAGAGATTCCAGTGTTGAGTCTTGTAATCCTTAAAATATCAAAATGAGAAAATCAAGGAATTGTCCAGTCTATGTGTCGGCCAGCATTTATCTAATCTACGCCTTTGTTTGGTAGGGATTAAAATCAAATTTTTAATAGATTTTGATAAAAGTTGACGACATGTGTGATTGAAAAGCTCTGGGTCCTATTAAATATATAGTTAAAATTAATTGTTGACTTTGACTTAGATTAAAATTTAGATTTTAGTTTCTACCAAACATAGGCTATATCTTCTTTTGACTTCTGGCTTTGAAGTAGTCTAGCAAAACATTCTAATCGGTATGCCAATTTCACATGGGGAGATATTCCCGTCTTGTAAAATTCCCACAGCTTCTTGTACCCCGAAAATTGCATTTCCTGTTTCAAATCTTTTCATTTACCAGCTATTCCTTTGTCAGGAAGTCGAAAACAATAGAGTATCTTACAGATTAATTATTAATAAAGAAAATTTGACTTGGATGTTTAAAGCATTGTAACCTTTTGAGTCTAGTTTTTCTTTGCTGTTAATTCCTGATTAACATGTAGATTTCTTCTTTTGTTTTCTGAAAAACAGTTTCTTTTCTGTAGGTGGACAACAGTGATCCTAACGCTAATAAAACAAAGGAGAAGCTAGAAACAATCTTGAAAATTTGCAGAGACTCTGGATCTCTAAACAATAGGTAGGTTGACTTTTTTGAGTAATTGTCTACAAACATTTTTTCTGATGTTTAGCTAACCTTGATGGTGACTACCAGGAAATCTTACATCATTAGGAGCGAGCCTAGATACAATTCAACTACGGTGAGTGTTCCGATGCCTATCTTTAATTTTTATCAAACTCGTCCTTCGTCTAGTGGATATTTCTTATTTTTGTTTTAATGCAGATCGTTGTCATCTTCATCATACTTGCTATGCTTCTTGCCTACCTCTCTGCGACTAGACCAAATAATATATGTAAGTTTATTTAATATTGGCTTCGTTCTAAATGGCCATGTGCCTCCTAGCCTTTTGACACCCCCTAGTTTTAGCAAATGCCATGTGGGAAAGTATTTTCCATCCTTACTGATATATATTGTTCCTCCAATTTGTAGGATGGTTCTCTGTGAAAAAGCAATTTGTCATTGACTAGCTGTAGGAGCGATGAGCCTTTCTATCAAAATGATCCATAAATACACAATTAAATGACGATATTCGAACCTTCAATATGTAAGCATCCAAGTAAATACGCACTTTTTTCCTATATGTAACATTATGAGAGGATACAAGTTCTGTACTGTGTATTGCTGAATGGCATGTATGTGACCATAAGCCCGGAAAGCAACTGGAAACACTGTAAAGCCGATAAGCATGTAATGTGTACCTTTTCTTCTCAGTTTGTATTCAGTTTTGGGAAATTATGAATAAACGCATTCCATGCTAATCCATTCTCTTTAAATTTTGAGAAACGTAATCAATAGTGTGTCTACTAAGAATTGGTACCTTGAATCAATCACGAAACAAATTATATGATCAGATATTAAATTAGAAGCTCCAGCTTGCTGCCGGTTTGCATCTTGACAGTGCCCAGCCGGAACTTTGTGAACCAGGGGGTTACACACATCTCCAGCTCCCTCAGAATGGTTTCCGTCTTGTCTTGTAAAAACACATCGTTAACATTTGCCTACTGGCGAGTAAAATCTGTTTACAAGTTTCAGTAGGTGCATGTGGATGTCCCAATTAGGTCAGCGCCTCTTTAGCACCCTCATTAACAAGTTTCAGTTTGGAGACGCTATTTCTTGGAGAATAAAATGGTGATGCAGATGATTGTCTTCACACGATGTTACTGTTGTTGGAAAATAGGGAGATTTCGAGACATCGCATTCATGAATTTGACTCCACGGTAGAGTTGAACATGGCAGAGGCCTATGGAGAAGCAGATTCCTCCTGCGCCTTACTGGATATTTTGCTACAGGATGATTTGAAGAGCAAGTTAAGTGGTGCGAATGGCAGCTGATTTTTGTTGAATTTTTTCATATCGCATAAGAACTGGTTTATTTTGGGTAGATAGGTTGAGAAATTGTGATATAAATCCGTATATGGGAAGGAAGTCGAAGGCGATAGGCGTTGGGGTTGATCTTCTCCATAATTTCCACTGGACCAATGGTACAAGGTGATAACTTCGAATGCTCATGAGATGACACTCGATCCTTAGTCAGTACCGTCCAAACATAATCCCCAATGTTAAACTCAACAGGACATCGATGCCGATCAGCCACCTCTTTATACTTACGGTTGGACTCTAGCAGATTAGCTCGTGTTTCCTCGTGAACTTGTTGCAAACTACGAGCAAAGTCAACAGCTGTCCCATGCAGCCGAGTCTTAGAGAGCAGAGCCAATAAATCAACAGGGCTACGGGGCAGAATACTATACACAACCTGGAACGGACTGAAACCGGTGCTTCTATTTCTAGCATGATTATACGCAAACTCTGCCTGGCTAAGCCGCTGATCCCATGAGCGTAGATTATCCCCAACCAAGCACCGCAACAAGTCACCTAAAGAACGATTAACTACCTCTATTTGCCCATCAGTTTGAGGGTAGTAAGCACTACTAAAATTGAGCGATGTGTTCACTGACTTCCATAAGCTCCCCCAGAAGTGACCGATGAATCTGGTGTCTCTATCAGACACAATAGAAGTATGCAATCCATGAAGACGATAAATCTCTCTGAAAAATAGCTGCAAAACCTTGATAGCATCCGTAATACGTTTACAAGGGATGAAATGCACCATTTTTGAAAAGCGATCCACCACCACAAAAATAGATTCATTACCACGCTGAGTGCACGGTAAACCCAGAAAAAAATCCATACTAATATCAGTCCACGGGGCTGAAGGCACTAGTAAGGGTTGATAAAGGCCAGGGTTGGTGGCTTTGCCTTTTACTACATGACACACCCTGCACCGCGAAACAAACTTCTCCACCTCACGGTGCATAGTAGGCCAGAAAAATGAAGTGTTGACCAGAGCCAAAGTGCGATCTCGGCCAACATGACCTTCGTCGTGGAATTCCTCAATCAATTTCAGACGGAGGTTGCAATCTGGTATACACAACTGAACACCTCGAAATACATAACCATCCTCTAACAGAAATGGAGGATGGGGTCCCTGCAGAAACTGTGAAATGTGGGGCCAAAATAAGGATCATCAGCATAAAGAGAGGCAAATGTGTCAAACCTGGTAACCGCCACCTGTAGATATGCTAATAACCCATGTTGTCGACTGAGTGTGTCTGCCACACGATTAGAAGAACCAACCTGATGCTTAATGACAAAGTTAAACTGTTGTAAAAAGGCAACCCACGATGCATGACGGGTAAACACAGACTCTTGACTGGACAAATGTTAGAAGGCTTCATGATCACTGTATAAGACAAATTCTCGCTGAAATAGATAATGTCGCCAATGGCGAATGGTCTGAACAACGACATAAAGTTCTGCATCATAAGTGTTATACCTCCTACAAGCCCCTACTAACTTCTGACTGAAATAAGCTATTGGTTTTCCTTCCTGATTGAGGACAGCTCCGATGCCCAATTTGGAGGTATCACAATGTAATGCGAAAGTCTTTGTGAAATGAGGCAACGCAAATATCGGGGCTGAAATCAAGCGTTCCTTAATGGTCACAAACGCCTTCTCCGCCTTGGGAGTCCACTGAAACTTACTCTCCTGGATGCAATTAGTAATGGGAGACATGATGGTGCTAAAGTGCCGAATAAATCATCGATAAAATGACGCCAAGCCATGGAAACTCCGCACATCAGAAACTGATTGTGGCCGCGACCACTGCCGGATCGTTTCAACCTTAGCTGAATCCATCGTCACCCCACTGGTTGACACAACATACCCTAAAAACAAAGCACTATCGGTATAGAATACACACTTTATTGGGGCTGCAAATAATTTCTCCTTGCGCAGAACAGTAAGGACTTCCCATAGATGCTCACCATGAGACTCCTCTGACCCACTATATAATAATATGTCATCAAAGTATACAAAACACACTTACCAATAAATGGTCGGAGTGCTTGGTTCATCACCCGCATGAACGTGCTCGGTGCATTGGATAATCCGAAGGGCATAACTAGCCACTCGAACAATCCTTCCCGTGTCTTAAATAATATCTTTTATTCATCACCAGGGCGGACTCTGATATGATGGTAACCACTTTTCAAGTCTAGTATGGTAAATATTGTTGCTCCAGCCAATTGATCAAATAAGTCATCTAATCTCGGTATCAGAAAGTGGTAACTAACTGTTATTTTGTTCATGGCTCTACTGTCTATACACATCCGATAACTTCCATCTTTCTTTGGCACTAGAAGTACGGGGACTGCACATGGGTTGAGGCTCTCTATGATGTAACCCCTCTGCACCAACTCCTCTACCTATTTTCTCAACTCTTCATGTTTTGTCGGGCTCATTCGATAATGTGGGCGGTTGGGCATCGATGCGCTTAGCACTAAATCAATCTGATGTTACATATCCCACAAAGGTGGAAGACCTTGTGGAAGGTCATCTGGGAACACATCGTGGAATTCAGACACCAAGGCGGTAGCTTTGGGGCGAAGACCCTTCCTCTCGGCTGCTATAGGAACCGTCGACACTCCCGTTGTCCTAGTTCCCACTAACAATAAAACACCTTCCGCCAACATCTCACACACAAACAAGGATCGAGAAAGTAGATTACTACTGTCCCTGTCGAAGACATACAATGAGTATCTTTGGAGGGTAGTAGTACAATCTTTTTACCCGAAAAGGTGAACGTGTACGCATTCCGACGTCCTTCATGACACACTTCCCTATCAAACTGCTAGGAATGACCCAACAACAGATGACACATGTCCATAGGCACCACATCACACCAAACACTATCACGATACACATTGCTAATAGAAAAAGATACCAACACATGTCTAGTAACACAAATTTCATTACCTCATCTCAACCATGCCAAGCTATAAGGAGCAGGGTGAGGTACGGTGTTTAACTATAGCTTTTGCACAGCAGCTTCAGAAATCACATTTTCACAACTGCAAGAATCAATGATGAACCTGCATACCTTTCCTCCAACGGTACATGTGGATAGAAAAATGTTGTTCCGCTGTAGGTCCTCAGATGACCCCTTAGGCGTAAGGCACGCCTGCCGCACCACCAAAAGATGCCCCATGTCACCTGTATGCACAACTTCGGTCTCTTCTTCTTCTTCATTCACCACATGAACAACATCAACTTGTGTTGCCCCTCCGACGAACAAGCTTGGGCGTGACTGTCCTTCCGATGGACAATCCTTCCTTAAATGACCAAAACCACCACACCCAAAGCACTGACTACCACGCCCTCGACCACCAGAAGGAGCCCAACTACCTAGACTAGTGGTTGGAGGGACCGCTGGTCGAGTGTTCGGATCAGCGCCCCGACCCCCAGATGTAGAGGATTGGGACGGACCAAATGTGGGATTTGGGGCAAATGGTCGAGCCCCACCTCCAAATGGATCGCCAGAAATGCCAACTGTAGAACGGTGTAGTTGTTGATTTTCAGCTTGAAGTGCACGCTGATGAGCCTCTGAAACAGACATCAACGAAATTTATTAAGAACATCTTGCAAATTCAACCGTAGTCAACCAATGTAGTGCGCCACCAACTGGTCTTCTGATTCTCTTACATTATTTCTCGTTATTAGTTGGTAAAACTCTGTAGAATACACATCTATAGAACAACTGCCTTGCTTTAAATTCTATATGCATTGATACACGGTCCTGACATAATTAAAGGGAAGAAACGCCTCCTTCAACCGTTTCTTCATTTTTTCTCCTTACTCTGACGGATNGCCTAACATAGGGGCCGGAGGTACGGTAAACTCGGCCAAAATATGACACCCGAAGGGCCCGACACGCACAATCCTATCCTATCTGAGTTTACCCCTTGCACTTCGGACAGCCATCTGTTCTACGGCGGCGAACTCAATGGAGTGAGTTATAGCGATCCTGCTACTGTGAAAAAAGATGCTAGACGTGCTCAATTGGGTTAAGCGAATTAGATCGTGCTACTTTGAAATCCGATGGTGTTTTTCGTAGCAGTCTAAGGGGTTGGTTGACTTTTGGACATACTTCATTTGCTTTGCTTTTCTTATTCGGACACATTTGGCATGGTGCTAGAATCTTGTTCAGAGATGTTTTTGCTGGTAGTGACCCAGATTTAGATGCTCAAGTCGAATTTTGAGCATTCCAAAAATCAATATGGATTGAAAGGATTCAGAGAGGCCTGTAGAGAAAAAACATTTATCCAAAAGATTTATTCATTACTACTACATAAAGCACTACATTACATAAATAACCACATATGCCTTTACTAGAGCTTTAAAAGCATTATGCTAACTACATTAATTATTTTCGAAACAGAAATAAGTCAAAGGATAGGCCTTAACAAGTAGACAGAAGATAAAGTCACTACTTTTTTGAATTTCTTCTAGTGGTTTTCCCGGTCACGTAAGGTGACAGCCTGCACAATGAGTGCTTGCTGCTCCTCCTGCAGCACTTGCAGCCTCCTCTGCTTTTCCCTTATGTTCTCTCTGGCAGCGAAAATGCGTTCTTCTGCCTCTGCAGGATCTCTTGCTCGAACATTTCTCAAAAAGAGGTTTAGCGCTCTACGACGCTCTTGAATTTCATTTTTCAGTTGCCCCATTTCGGCAGCAATTGCAGAAAGCCTGTTTGGAACATCCATAGCTATACGTGCTATTACTCAATTTTTTTGATTTGAATTTGATGAAGACACTTATCGAGCCTCCATTTATAGAGTGGTAGAGGAATCTCGCCATGCGTCACGAATTAGATGGCAGGCACAATTCTGACTAGTTCTCCGCACTACTTTTCTGCAGTTGAAGACTCTCATGCCTTTTTAATGAAAAACTGGCTGGCTCTGGCTACCTTGCGGAGCAAACAAAATCTCCCAAAATCACACTGCCTGTATGAACAAACAAACTTTGTACAACCAGCTTACGTAGAAAAGATTCCATGCCAATAGACTCGTGACATCCATGTACTGAGTCGTCAAATGAGCCACGTTAAGAAAGCCCAAGCTTATACGCATTGGCCCACAGGGTGGCCCAAGAGGGCCCGAATGAAAGACCCAAGCTTACATGAACCATCAAAGAAAGTCCTACAAATGAAGACTTGGGCCTGTCAAGCCTGCTTTCCTCGATGGAAGCCCACAGAAGGTCCAAAACACAACAAGCCTACCCATCATCAAAGAAAGCCCAAGCGCATGCAAGAAGGACCTCATTGTCATGGAAGCCCTTTCCTTACTCCTCAATATAGTCTATGAGAACGTTTTTCTGACCAACTCTCATGGCTTTAGGAGGGGGCGGCCCCCTAAGCTAGCTCTCGCCTTCTTCAGGATTTGCTCCTAAATTCCAGCTATGATCGACCTTTCGAATGAATGAAGTTAGAAGCTAGGGGCTTTGGTCGAGTGAAAGCCTTCTTTCGAAACCAAGTCGTAGTGACGAAAGGAAAGCAGACGCGCAGGTCAGATCAGCCCGCCGCTTATTTATCTCGTAGTTCTACTTTCAGATCGTGGAGCAACACCAAAAGAAGTGAGCTTTTAGGGTTAGGAAGCGAGAAGAAGAGTGAAGGTCGCCCCTATAAAGTATGTTCAAAGAATGGCTTGAGTGAAAGCTGGAGTGGCACAAGACAGATTGAAAGCAAAGGGAAGGGAGGTTTGAAACCCTGTCCTTCCTAACCTTCCGAGAGCCTTCCTGACTGGCATTTCAACTGGGCTTGTTCGCTTGACGGGTCCTGGTAGGCGCAGGAGAGCAAGCAAAGCATGACGGTCTTCAGTCTAGCATTCCTGTAGTTCAAGAGTGAATAAGGAAGTTCCTTCTTGGTCAGGGCCGGACTATTGCACGAATCCATCGACTTTCATGCTAGTTCTTGCTCCAGCATGAAAGTTCCATTTCAGGGAAGGACCGGCGTTTTGATACCACCAGGAACAGGATTGGGAGACTTTAGTCGATGTCCAGGTATGGTGGGAAGGACTGAGGCTGGCCGAAACAAGCGAGGTAGGGCTTTCGAGCCTTTTTACAAACTAAAGTCCTAAAGAAAAGCAACCCCAATCCCTCCCCAGCCCAGGTCAAAGGTCTCCCCGCTCTTTTTTTTTTTCAGGGGTAGAGTCAAGTTCGTTACGATCAACAAATCAGCCCCGCATCGTATCGATAGCCGATTCAGATCCCCTAAGGTTGAAAGGGTTGGTGCTAACTCTGCATCGATTTCGCCCATTGCAAGAAGACGGGGTTAGCCTTTCTTTGACTGTCCAATCTCGGGCAAAGGAACTTATTGTCTCTGGGGTGAAATCACCTGTTTAGGCACTTCTCTTCGTCTACCCTTGACCTTTTCCCTTTGGGTTCTCAGACCCGTAGGATAATCGATCAAATATCCTACGCATCATTATCCTACGCTAGGCATGTAACGAAGATTCTCCCGCTTTTGGTAACTGGGTCTCCCATTAATAGTTCACCGGAAATCCCCCTTTTCTGGATTTATCTTTCTCGAGGGACAGAGGGGAAGAGCCAAGGAGCGAGTGGCGGATGCTGATCCGGAATGGACATTGGTTCAAGACTTAGCCGAGCGTTAGCGAAGCTAGATTCTCATAGGCGAGGCGCTTCGAAGGAGTTGATAGAGCTTTCTCTCTAGTTGACAATATTTCTTATCCACAAACTGTTCCTCCGCATGAAGGGTACTGGGGTGCTATGGTATGCCCCCTGTAGGATTAAGTGAGCCTGCCCGGGCCCCCTACCTGCTTAGCCTTTGTTGGGTAAGCTGCCCCTGTTGGCTTGGGGATAAGTAAGAAAGGGGAAGGAATGAGAGATCCAGTTCATCCTCATAGCAAGAAAAAGGATCCAGAGCTAAGCCCCCTCCCATTCGAGGCTGGGTGGCCTCGCCCCACAAGCACCCAACCTTCCTTTTGCTCTTCCTTGAATCTCGTATCACTGCCAACCATTTGGTGGTAAAGTCCAAACCCATTTCCCGAATGAGGCCTCTTTCTTCATTTGCATGAAATATATCCAACCAAGAGAGTCGTGCAACCTCCTGAACCTCCTTATTATCTTGACCTGCAGGTTCTCCAGCGCGAGGCTCCTATTTACTTTACTCCCCGAGGCTTAGCGCAGGCGAATCCCAAGCAAGTATTAGTTTTGACTATCTATAGCAGCAAAGAGTTCACATCTGGTCAGTCTTTTTGAAAACTTTGACTGTTAGGAGGATATTGGGATCCCTCAACTCTGTATTTTTCTCTTTCATCTTTAATCCCATGACATTAAAGACTACATTATTCATGAGACAGTCTTAGTGATTGAATCTTGACTCGCCCTTTGGGCATTCACCCTAGTAGGTTTGGTTCTCTCTCTTTCCGGGCCGGGCGGGAGGTGAAGGCCATAAGAGAAGATTGCCCTCCCGATAAGGAAGAGGGGAAAAAGGTGCTGTCATCTATCTCGACCAGTTTCCCGAGGCGTTGGAAATCCAGACCGGCTCAGAGAATCACTGGCGCCTTTGGCGCCCTTCGTTTGAGCCCAATTTCTCTTCTTTCCTATCCGGCTTAGTCTTTGCCGAGCTTCTTTCTTCCTTCCTTGGCTCAGAAGAGTGACTTTCGTTCCTATCCAACTCATGAGAATGCTTTCACTCATTCCCGGCTTAGCCGAGTCTTCATTCCCTTGCCTTTGGTTCACCCCAAGACTCAGTGATAAGATATACGCGGTAAGCCGACTCCCTTCTTTACTGCAAAGTAGACTGCTTACTATAGGGAATACCCGGATTAGATTGAGCCTTTCCTGTCCAAGATCTTATTTTCTTTCAAAGCTAAGCCTTCACTCCGCCATACCAACTACTGGTCAAGCTTAACTACTCTCCCTACGAGCTGTTTTCAACTCATATCCCGGTGCGAGAGTCTCTGGGCAAGAAGTCTGTAAAGACGATATAAAAAAACCAGTTCACTCAGCTATAATAGTTGAGCCCGTACACATGAAGGCATGCTTGCTTGCCTCCCTTATTAAAAGGCACATCACTTAGACTGCTAAAAACTGATGCAAGCAAAGTTCCTCAGTACCTCTGGGCCGAAGCCTTTAATAAAGCAGTGCATATGAATTACTGATTGCCATCGTCGACTATTGCTGGTGACTCCCCTCATTAAAAGCTTTTTCAAAAGATTCCAGACTATTCCTATTTCAAAGCCTTTGGATGTCTCTGTTTTCCTCATATTTATTGATGCTTCACAAAGAAAGAAGTTTTCTCAAAAGAAAATCGTTCTTGTTGGATATAGTGAAGAACATAAACATAAAGGGCCGGTTTGATGAAAGTCGATTTGGCTATGGTATGCTTTTCTTTCGAGCTAGGTAGTGAGCGGACTAACCCTAAAAAAGGGAGAGAGATTCAACCGCTAAAGAAAGCTAGCAAATCGACGATTTGAAGTCGGTTCGGGCCCTCCTAAAGAGGAGAGCCAGTCCCTTTCCCCTGCCAATTATTCAATCAGCTTCAAGATCTTGTGAATAGTCTCTCGTGGAACGCACCTTGACATAACTTTCTATTCGGCTAAGAAAAAGACCTCTCCCTGCGATAGATCTGCCTTAACGGGGGATACAGTCTGCATGAAACATTCACTTAGTTGATAATTCCACTCCCCTATGTGCCAATCGCTAGCGCATCCAGGGCCCCGGCGCCCAGCTCAGCTGGAGAGGCCTAGCCTGATTTGAGAAGTGCTAATTCGGTTCGGATAGACTTCATTCAAGAATGCCGCCGCCCTTGGAATCAATAAGAAAACAAGTGCTAAGTTTCAGATCAGTGAATAACCCGAAACGAAAGAAGAGACATTTCTCGCTCGGCGCCTAAAGCGCACTATGCTCCGCTTCAACAAATGAGAGTTTTCGGTGGAACCGGTGAACCACGCGAGCTGGTTAGATGCGTGGGACAGAGGGCTCGTAGTACCTGCTAGCGCAGCTATGCAGTGGAAGGGAAGGAGCCTAAATCGACCCCCTTCTTTTTTTTTCAAAGAAAAAAAAAGCAGTACAAGGAGACTTTTATGTCGGATGAGACTAAGCAGCTACCGACCGTTCCGACGCGCCCTTGACCTATCTTGATTAAAACCAAAAACCTTGGAGTGAGGTTGCGTATATTATAGAGTGGCAGTTGCCTATTGACAGAAGTCATCTCTACGCACACTAACCCTTAGTATACTTTTGGCTCTAGCCTAGAATAGAATAAAGTCCCAGTGCAGAAGTAGAGAATTCAAGTGAAAAAGCACAGGCATCTTTAGATCGTCAAGTACTTCCCGATAGTACCCATTTTGGTTTCGTCCAGTCATTAATAACTTGATTCTTTTTAGATAATAGTAGATAGAAACAACGCTTGTAAGGGAGGAAGAAATAAGGGGAAGTAATCATAATGGTAAACCAGAGTATAAGCTTGATCCGCCTTCACTTCACTTACATAATTTCTTGAGTTAGACCTAAACTAATATGGACTCAGAGGCCAAGAGTTCCGACTATCGAACTATCGAATTAAAGAAGGGAGAAAGCCCGGGGAACTGGCCTGTGCCTCTTCTATTACATTACAGAGAAGTCCATTCTCGTCATGATCGATCCACGCCCTACCGTAGTGCCCGGAGAACCAGGCTTGCTTAGCTTACAAAGCTAGCTTACTAAGGCGAAGGAATTTCTCGTTGATTGCACGAGCTAGCCAGCAAACCCCCCCTTACTCATCTCTCTCTCTATAAAAAAAGCCCTTTCTCCCCTTCATTCTACTTATTAGACTTGGTTTAGGTATGAATCTTGATCTCATGTGGGCTTTGGGGGATTTAGTTGGTGGAGACGTCAACGAGGCCGGGTCAATGCTCGTTTTTATGTCTATTTAAGAAGCATTCTCTTGTAGCTGTATTTATGGTTGGCCGCGAGGCTCTCTATTTCAACGGTTTCTTTTTCCCAAAAGCACACGAAATGTTCCAAAGGCTTTGAAATAGGAATAGTCTGGAATCTTTTGAAAAAGCTTTTAATGAGGGGAGTCACCAGCAATAGTCGACGATGGCAATCAGTAATTCATATGCACTGCTTTATTAAAGGCTTCGGCCCAGAGGTACTGAGGAACTTTGCTTGCATCAGTTTTTAGCAGTCTAAGTGATGTGCCTTTTAATAAGGGAGGCAAGCAAGCAAGCCACTGATCTAACACTCAATCGAAACTTGTTCCATTGCACTTATGGTTATACTTATTACCTACTAAATCTCTTTACGTTCCCCAACACAAATGCAAAAAAACACAATGCAACTTTGCTGAAAGATGAATGCGGTAACAATGGGGGGTGGTCTTTATGGCGCACAGAGTGGCAGTGACTCGCGCAAGTCGAGTGAGAAAGAGGACTTTCTCTCTCTCGCCCGACTCGCCCCCCCTATATAGTCAAGCTTTGGCAGCTCCAGTAGGGAAGAAAGAACCTCGAAAAAACCCGGCTCCAGCTACCTTTAGCGGCTGTGGGGATCGCTCCCTGTGATCTCGGTCGGTTCGGCTGCGACTGAGCCGTCTCTTCCACTTCTTTACCCGCGGACTCCAGAACACATTCGGTAGGCTGTCTTCCTTCGACACTCTGTTCAGCAGCCTTTTCTGGATCACCAGCCGACTCAAAACCAACGGTCGTGATCCCATTAACAGTCGCATTATAGCCAATGCTATGACTTCAATGTCTGTACATAGCAGGTATGGCTCTTTAAATCTTACTTCAGCTAATCCTAAAGCAAGAAGGCATAGAGTCGATCTACCTATGACGCTTGTCAATGGATTTGCTTTGTTCAATTGAAGCTAATGCTATGCCCCTTGAAAAAGAGAAAGCGAGGACTTTCTTTTAGCTACCGGCCCAAACAAAAAAAAGAGATTAGCTTGTAAGGATCCCATGCGTTGATCAATGCTCAAGGGAAGGGCAAAAGAAGAAGAAGAGCTATTCTTTACATGATACGCTACTTGATCGTCCCGATATCATGCTTGGTACTGGCTCTGATCCTGATATGATTTATGCGGTTCTGCCTGATCAAAATGATGTATTGGTGTTAATGGGATTATCCCTAGATATACAGATAGAATAGATGTTCATGGATAGACAAACATTCCATTGATTCTTAGTTTTTGGGCTGAAAAAGCTCGTCGATCCAAATGAATCATTCTTCTGGTCTCTCTTCACTCTCCGCCCCGAAACTGACCCACGGCACAGCGCCCATTCGCTTCGCTAAGGGAAGGCAATGAAGTTCAGTGCCCCCCTTATTTTGCCCTTCCTCTAAGGGGTTGTTGTGTAACAAGCGCATAATGTCCACTGGAACGTCCATGGATTTTATATCATATCTCTTTCAACTTTAGGAATTTATTTGAAAGAAGAGACAAGAGCAGTTACGCCTTTTTCTAATCCCGGATAAGCAGCTAAGAGCCTTTCAATAGCGCAGCGGATCTTGCTAACATTTTAGACTCTACTTAGTGAGTTGCCTACCCTCGGGTTCCTTCACTCGCTTAAGAGAACAAGAATCTTTGCTCTTTCCAGACACCGACACTTTGACTTACATTCAGCTTGTGTTCCGTGGAGTAGCTTCTTTATCCCGTCGCAGCCCCTCATCATAGAATGATACAGGCTAAACCGGGAGGAGTAGGTAGAGTTAGCTTCCGAAGGAGACAAGACGGCTGCAATTGTGGAATAAAAGGACGGGCTGGTAAGAGCCTTTTTCCACGGAAGGTACCCTTTCTAAAGGTAACTTCCAGCCATGTATGAAAGGGGCGTCTTCTAAGGCTCGTTCTCATCGAGGAGCATGGAAGGAAGAATGGCTCGACCGTACGTAGGCTCCTTCGTGTGAATAAGGGCAGAACATCGGCTCTAACCAATGATTGCCAGTTCCTAAGCTCCGGCCTAAAGACAACTGCCTTCTCAACCCACTCGTACGGCTCGTTCACAACTCTCAGGTCCCAATTGACACCCGATTTCTGATAGAATTGCTGGTCTGCTCCGCTGTAAAAGCCGGCATTTATGGAAGCCACCAAGAATGTGTCCTCTGGCGTTGGGGACCCCATCCTCGGCTTGGGCATGGGAGTCAAATGTATCAACCTCAGTGAAAAGGAACGATGGGAAGAATCGACGAGGAATCTAGAACATAAAATCGTGAATGAAAAAGCGGAATCTCCTCCGATTGCTGCTTTCGGGACTATTTACTAGATTTATATAGTTATAACACTCTAACTAACTGACAAAGCGTCTGTTCACGGGGGTTGTAGTTTTTTTCGAGATTGGGTTGGTGTTCAGTGTACCGGGCACAAGATCGAAAAGAATGCGAAGCTTTCCATGCCCAAAGACTCCCATGCCTTTCTTGGTTGGACCAACCCAACCGGCCATTTCCGACAAGTCTTTCTTCATTTTGAGATGGGATTTTCGCTAATGCGGATTCGCGAAGAAAGGAAAGTCAACCGACTTACTTTTTTGCTCCCAGTCAAACTTTCCTGGATTACTTAATTGGTGGTACCCGAATCAATCCACCATGCATAAGTAGATAAAAAAAAATCAAGCAACTTTTCAGACACCAGGGCATAGTGATTACCTTCCGTCACTCCTTAAAAAACCGAAGCTTTGAACTTAATCTCGTGCAATCCTTTATTATGATTATGGTTGCAAAGCGTAGTGAAAGAACAAGAAGACAAGGATAATCAGACTCACTAAAGGACTCGATGTAAAAATAAGGAATCTATTTTGGGGGGAACTCGGCAGAAGATCGGTCTGTAGATTCATAGATCGGTCGTTCCAGATGTGATGTTGCAAGCCGCCGATCAACGCAACCACTTAGATCAAAATAGCATTGTTCTAACATAGAGTAGAATCGAACATTGAAGAGATTAATTGACAACAGTAAAAAGATGGGCGCCTAATTCCAATACAATAGAGCCCGACAAAGGGGATATCAAGATTCCCGTGCGAAGGGACGAGCGAAAGACTTCCAAGTAAGCTAGGCTTACCCTTCCCCTCTTCGAATCTGAGATGATAGTTACCTTTCTAACTGCGCATTCTTCTCAAAATCAAGTGCAATCAATAAATAAGAGGAGTTCTATTCTTTTTAAAACTTCAACTGCGGCTTCTATAAAGCGGTTTAACCTTCCTTAGCGGGGACCTTTATGCTACCAGCCTCTGCTATTGACACTCTTTCTATACTATACGAGCTGTAGGATAAGATCACTGCCATCTCACGAATTGGACTCGCCGTAGGTAAGCTCTATTCGGTCCGGAGCATTGATTCCCTATAACGAATAGGCTAGCGGAACGAATTGAATGCGAATGGTATTTGTCTTTTCGCAGCATTCGCGGCTGAACATGAAGGCTAGCTACTAGCGCTAACGGATCTCGTTGTGAATGATATTGACTACTCCGGCTACCAGACTATCGACTAGACAAAGGCATACTCAGATCAGTCATTCTAAGCGCAAGAAGGCGTATGCCAAGGACAAACTTCCCGAAGGAGCAGGAACTGCCATTCTAACTCTTCTCGGGAGAAAGGTCATCTACTGCCGATGGAGTAAGCGCTAAGGAGCTCATCCCGAGTCTTTGTACTTGCCCAAATCCCCTGCTTGCAAGGGATCGAACTGCTCAACAAAGTCACTCCTTGAACAGAAGCCCGAGACTCTTTCGCAATTCCGTCCAATTGGAAGGGTTTTGGGTGGGAGAGAGACCACTGGAAGACTTATTCGTTTAGATAGAGATAACAGAGCTATACATCAAAAATATTGAACTCAGTATCCCCCAGGCGTTCACTAAATGCATTTTGCTTACAGTCACTAGGAAAGGGGTTCTAGTAACGAAAGATTCCTTCTATAGGTAGGCCACATTTATCATATTCATTTCAGTGCTTTTTTTCTACCATTTTTGAAAGCAGGGGCAAGTCAGGCATAATTATTTCCCGGGGGGATCGTTTCCATTTACATAATAGTTAAGCTTCTCGCGCATTCGTGCTTGCTGTGAAAGTGATCTTTGTAATCAAGAGATGGGGCGTTCTCTCTCCCTACTTAACTAACAAGCAATGGGGACAAAGGCCTCGAATCCTGTCTTTGACGGTGATCATAGCGCTGGGAAACTGATCAAATGTTTTCTGTCTCAATGTCAGTGTGAAAGTCCTAATATCTTTACGAGGTCGAAATAGCATCACAGAAAGAGCAGCCGGAACCTACTCCCAGTTGGACCTGGTTAAGATGCTGCCACCCTAGATTCCCTTCGGCGGGAGAAGTCCCCAAAGTCAGGTTTTCTTCCTTGAGACTTGACACTGTAGAAAGTCTTCCTATTAAGCTAAGGCCGGATTCTCTTTTTCTTCCGACGATCTTCGTTGCTGATTCCTCCATCCTAGGAGGGGAAGTTTCTCTTTCATCATCAGCAAGAGATTGAAATCTCCTGGAATATTGACATCAATTGCTGCAAAGGCAATCACAAGTGAAGCAGAGAAAAAAGATTTGCATGCAAGCATGTGAATAAATTCGATTCTATTTGATACTTACCAGGTATCTCAGAGGCTGGTTTCGCACCCGTCTCCATCTCCATTGCAGCAGATTCATTGATTCCAACCGAAGCTGGAATCTCTTCTGCTATCTTCTCTCTTTCTGTCCTTCATTTAAGACAGAAAAAATAAAGGCTGGTTGATATATATAAGGTGGACTGGGTCCCGGCCCTGTCCTACATCGCTTCTTTCTAGAAAAGGTGATCCTCCCAAACCTAGAAGAAGGACAACCTGAATTGAAATTTGCATGCTGGAGGGGATGGTTTTTAATCCCTGCGCCACAATCTCACCCTCCGCACTTAAGAGGTAAGGATGCTTTTGAGTGCCTGTACTACATACAGGATTGTCGTAAGTCCACTCATTCAACCATTTCTCTGTGAATTGCATACAAAAGGAAAAGGTAGTTGATCGATTCCGCCCTTTAGCTTGGCACTACTTTACTGAAAGCGAATAGTGCGCTACGCACCTTCGACGCTGGGGAAGGCAAGGAACTTATTTACTATTTCCAAAGGCCGACGAATACCATGTAGTAAAGATAGAGAACCCATTGGACTGAGCGAGGGGATGGTTCTTATTAGAAAGAAAGCATTGGTACCGTACTGGCTTGGCACGCTACGACCGATACTGCACTCCTACCAAGCCTTCTCTCTTTTCTTATGGATAACATAGAGCTCTATATAGTATCCCCCTCCCTACTAGGACAGGTTTGGAAGCTAGGACTGATTAGACCGTACTGTACATCCTCTTCTGGGCATCGTCATCGATCCCTAAGACCCTCTTATGTGCTACGTCCTACTCCTACTGCAGATAGATGCCGACCCGCTTGACTGCTTGACTTTGCCTGCTTTCCTGTCTCAACAATAAGATAAGAAAGGAAATCAGTCCCTAAGCTGCCTAATTCCTTATCCTCCGTATAGTCAAGGGCCTATTCTCTTTATTCTCTCCCTCACCTCTGTGCGCACCGGTAATTCCTTCACAGTTCAAACTCCCTTTGACTGCTAACTCTTAGCAATATCCTTTCTTATATACTTGCAGTTCAGTTCCAAACCTTAGGGCAATGATAAGATAAAGAACCGCTCCGCACCTTCCCTATGTGCAATGCGAGAAGTTCCTTGGTTTATAGAGGTAAATCAGTCAGACATGCCATGTTCAGTCTAATTGCCCTATAGGTCTTACAGACTAACTCTTCCTAGTGTCAGAGCTAATCGAATTGGGATACCTTAAATAGTCAAGATCTTTCCCCTATGTCAGTTGGATTCGTGAAAAGAGAACAGCTCCTTCTTTGCATCAGTTACCTTTCAAGGCTTTGGCTAGGAAGAATAGGCAGCTATTGAATCCGGGGCTATGGACTCAGCCGTTGCACATAACTTAAAACAATGCCAATTACCAGTCGCAGTAGCAATAGGATAAGGCACGCAAGGTGACGAAGGAAAGGCAGAAGTCCCACAGCGTTTACGCCGACAACAGCCTATTCTGTGCATTGTCTCATTGATCCGATTTGCAAACAACCTATTTTATTTTGACTAACAACCTACGTCTTTTTTGTTCTTTTGAACCAAAATTTTTTTTGTCTTTTTGATTTGAGTTCATAATAACTGGCAGGTTTCATTAATGAAAAGAAAAGCGGTTTTTTTTCCATCTGCTAGCATTGTGGTTTGGAATCGATTCTTTATCAACGGCCCACCCTTTCTTTGAACCTTGTCAATGATCGAACTTAAAGATATGAACTGAGTGCCATTTGATGAGTAACTGAGAACAAAGGAGAGGGCCGTCAACAATTAATGACGATACTGTAGCAAGGGCTTGGGACTATTCCCACCTCCCTCCGAAGCATTCTCCTAATCAAATGACTTGTGATAAAACATTCATACTAAGGATGAATTCAATTTCTCGAGACTCGAGCCTATAGAGGTTCGTTCGGGATTGCTATCTTTGATTCAACCGTTCTTTTTAGACAACGGATTTCGCTGGGCGAATAGAGTCCCGATGGCCCCGCAGAGAAATAGCAGCCGATCTTATGAAAGAAGCCCTTCATAAGGCACTCAGGTAATGAAAGATAAGTGCTTCCCACAGGAATCACTGTTTTCGGGCGAAAGTGAAACCATCTGCCTCCTTCGACTAGAGGTCAGTCAATAGCGGCGGCCAAATCGATAGTCCTTGAGGGGATCTCTTACTTCATTGGAACGGGAACTGACAAAAAATTATGGATAGATCCCTGGTTGAACGGAGCGGGCTTGGACGCCGACCGATCAGCTATCTCAGTAGTGGTAAAGAAACTCGTTTTTCTTCCTGAGTGAACGCAGGGGAACTATCCTTCAAATTCCACCCATTCCGGATCCTGATGCGGTTGATTCATATAGTGGTCGAGAAGTTGGAGCTCAGATGGGAGAATACCAAATAGGGTATGCTGATATAAAAGCTCACTTAGGGAAGAGCGGATGGAAAGAGGAGGCCTTTGCTCTATCTGCTTCTTCCTCTTCCCAGGAATGAACAATTGGATTCAAAAAAAATGATTTTTCTAGTTGTGATGCGAACAGGCCTTTACTTATGAGATTAGTTGAGTAGGCTTGCGTTAGCTTTTTGGGTATGAACGAGATGGAAGAACCAATGTAAGATAGACAGACCGGATTCCAGTGTTAAGTATTTCCCCTACGAGCGAAGGAAAAGAGGGAAAGAATCGAACCTTTCGTCTCATGTGACACTCCTCAGCCCGAGGACAATCTCTCAAAAAAATACATTAAGATGTAGGCTCTACCTACTATACCAACGGAGCAAAGCCCTTTCCATACGCTATCGATTGGTATAGCTCAGAATGGTTAATGATACTGACAGAGAAGGGTAAACTAAACTCCTGCCAATTTTATCTTGCCTCCAAACTCAAGCGAGCACTTTATGGCCTTAAATTAAACAAGCACCCTAAAGGGGCTATAGCTGTCCACAAATTTCGTGTAGTAATTCGGGTTGTTGATCTACCGCACCCGAAATGGCTTTCTCATATTGGGGCGTTCCGGTGACGTTCGATCGCGGTACCCCGCTGCATAAAGCACTACAATTGGTTTTTCAATGGCAAGTGCCGGTCGTCGAGGCTGCTGGCACGGAGTTAGCCGGGGTTTCTTCCTCGAGTCTTGTCATGATCGCGCACTCGATGAAAGAGCTTTACAAGCGGCATTGCCCTTCTTCACTCACGCGATATTGCTAGATCGGGCTTTCGCCCATTGTCCAAGATTCCCCACTGCTGCCCCCCGCGGGAGTCCGGGCCGTGTCTCAGTCCCAGTGTGGCTGATCGTCCGAAAAGACCAGCTAAGCATCATGGGCTTGGTCAGGTAAAGAGAGGTTAAGCATGACTTCCCATATCAATGCTCCCTCCTTTCAAAGCAGGTTTTTCCACTGATGTAGATAAAGGCTCCATTCCTGCCGCAAGGAAGGCAGGGAGTAGCACTAGTCTCAGGGACATGCCCAGAAGAGGCAGTTTTTCTTTTAGAGATAGGGAAAACATTTGCTCCAGGTTGCTAAACACCATTCGTGGAGCCGTGTGGTCCAAGCTAAAGAGAAGATGGAAAACTTCGAAACAACTTAGGAGTAGGGGCTTACGGTCCACGCATTAAAGTGCTTCTTTTTGGTTTGAAAAAGCGACTTTTTTTCTCTTTTATGCTATCAAGCTGAAAGACCTCAGTCGTAGGGCTCAGAGACAGTCGGTCCGTAGAACCTATAAAAAGGAGATGGTTGTGGCGCGAAGTACTCTTGTGCACCTACGTCATTCGACTGGCGCGCAAGCCCGTCCCGTTATCTTATGGAAGAATTGAGCTTATTGCTGGGCTGGTTATTCAGAGCCAGCAATAAGCTGTCGGATTTCGTCCCGCAACTAGAAGAAGATGGCTTCGGGGGTCACTGTGGTGTGGCTGAATGTAGAGCAGTCCGCCCTTACAGTCTTTGATCAGTAGATTATTTAGAACTTCGGAAGATGGTCAAGGCTTTTATACCAAGCCACTGCACTAGATGGGCATGTAGTCGTCGTAGTAGTCGGCCCAAAATGCCTCTGTTCTTTACTAAAATACTATTTCGGATGAATGGGGAATTACGTCGCTCTTTGATCTGCAGAATAAGGCCTAGGAGCTCTTTCTTTTATGGCAGAGATCTCTCCACACCAAGAAACCGAATCATAATGGATCGAAGCCCTCCTTTTCCTTCCAATTACTGAGATTCTATCTCTTACTTGAGAAATTGTAGTCAACCCCGACTACACCTTCCTCGGAATCGAGACTTTTTACAATTTCCACTGACGAGCTTTCTCGCGAGCTCTTTCTTCTCGGGAACATCTCGAAATCGAGCGGGCAGAAAAGAAATTGTTTCAACCTATAAAAAAAACATCTGTTCCCATGTAGTCGGCATTCTAGAAGCAAAGCTTCCCGAGAAAGAAGGACTATGAAAGCCATAAAGACATTGACAAGTCCATCTTCTTTTCCCTCTGCCGATGATCTATCTCCCTCTCTTACCTAAGAGAAGCTTTAGAGGGAATAGGGGTGAAACGACTTTTATGAGCTGTCTCAGTAGTGACTGTGTGATTAGTGGCTTAGCTGTTAGCTGTCTAAAAGCTACGGTCAAAATAAAGCCCTTTATTAATTGAAAATAAACCACTAATACGCCTTAGGTACTCTTTTAAGTCCGTATATGTAAAAGAAAAGATTCACTCCCAATATACCATTCATCAGACGATTAGTGCATCTCCGATCTCCTTCGTGCTAATCTCGACCCAAGGACGTATAGATGAAGTCCCATGGTTTAGTTTAAATCATATAGAAAAGTATGACAAACGGTCGTAGTCATCGATGAGATAAATTCCTAAGTTCACGTATAAGAGCAAATAGGCAGGACTGCCAGAAAGAAGGACTATGAAAGCCATAAAGACATTGACAAGTCCATCTTCTTTTCCCTCTGCCGATGATCTATCTCCCTCTCTTATTGACCTTGGAACCCTATATGAGAAGTAGGTTAGCGGACAGGTCCGTGCTGGAACCGACTAGCAGATGTGGCCTATCGGTAAGAGGAAGCTCGGGATTCGTGCCATGTATGTGGCACACAACTGGTTTTATCGATGTGAATCAACAAATCACAGGAAAATTGGGTCACGTAGATCTTCTATTCTTCCTAGGATGCTCCGATTCTTTCTGAAGTTCATCATTGGAAACGCCTTCGACTTTATTTTCTATTTACTAGCCTCTCAAATATGGTTTGGAACTCAGTTCTATCTATGAGGTAAAGATACCCTGATTAAGGCGGTGCAAGGGACAGCTAGCTATATAAAATCGGTAGCCCCGGGCGGAGCAGCTCGAAGAGGGGCATCTATCTCTATTGATCGAGCTGAAGGAAGGGCTTCATAGCCTTTACCTTATTCCGGGGAGGAGAAAAGGAAGTCAAGTGCTACTTATTACAAAAGGCGAACCCAGGTAGTGAGCTATTTATAGCGAAGGAGTTATCGACCCGCCCGAGAACACTATAAGGTGGGTCTACCAGTCCAAGGGGGAGAACTCAGAACTCATTAGCTCGAAAAGTCATTAGCTAGATAGGAGATAAATACCTTATGGAGCGGAAGCATTGGATATAAGCGAGTCCTACCGTACCTCCAAACAAAAGGAGGATTGTTCTGTACATGGACGGATGTATAGGAACAGGTACGGCGGTATCCCGAATACAAATAAAAAAACTGTGTATGATATGGCCCATTGACATAATGCGAGAGCTGTTTAAGAAAGAGGCGGAACATCGCTCTCCGTGGCAGCAAGGGGAAAAGGAGATATTGATTCAGTCGGAGGTAGACTTTCGATGAACGGAAGTAGATGCACAATGAGTACGTCCGAGGCCTGAGAACCTCCGAGTTCTGGAGGAGAACCTATAGAAGGGCTTTAGCGTCAGAGTTTAGGAAGATCAGAGCGGACACCAATGGGATAATCCCCTTTCTATTAGTAAGGTTGTCAAAATGCTTTCCTTTAGTTCCTTTATGACTAAACTAATATAAAAGGGTAGGGGGCGCTAACGAGCAATCAATAACCAATGTTAGGAATAACAGGATATTTTCGTATTCGTAGCATGCGGGGAATCGAAAATAGTATGTTTTTCCTGGGATAACTTTCATCTGTCAATAGAGTGAGATGAAAAATCCCGTGTTCACTGGATTGGTTGCAAAACGAGACCCCGTTTAGGGCTCCAAGTAGGTTTTGTCCAAATTTCCCGGGTTTCATGAAACGCACCACTTCTTGTTCTTGGTCGGTAAGTGGTCAACCAGCGCTTAGTCACGTGAGGGAGGGCGGAATGAACCTGGCGGGGAGTATTATATATTTTCAAACTACTCCTAGATCTCCTCAATAGGAACTGAACAGAACAGTGAAGGGGTGATCCAAGAGTGGAGTGGGCTCGGGCGGAACAGCGTAGCCGGAGAGGGAGAACCAATAGCGAACCAGGAATCAAATATTTGAAGGAGGTTTTTCGGTTCTTCCACGATTCTCCGCCATCGGTAAATCGATGCTTAGGGCTAAGTGGTACCATCATCATCACCGACTTATTTATGTGATACTCGTCCAATTTCCCTACTGGAATCATTCGACCGACCATTGCCATTATCTTCAGAGGACTCTCCTCAGACAAGTTCTTAGGAATAGGACTTGCCTCTTTAAATAGATTTCACTTAATCTCTCCTTCCGGCTTTCTCCTCAATAAAATGAAAGGCTGCTTCTTGTTTTATAAATTTATAACTCAATAATAAATATTTACTTGGCATTAGGTTCGCGAAGCTCAAGATCACAAATAGATGAGACAACTATCTTTTCATGATCCATCAGAAAAGAAAGAAATTGATATGTATCTGATGGAGTCTACATTGTACATAGAGCGCCCAAGCGCTTTTTAGGCCAGCTCAGTTCTCTTATCCATCGGTCCAATGCACTGGGCTCATCTCATGGAGGGAAAAGCCAAAATGTAGTTGTCTTGTTCGCCGCCTCGACGCATTCCCTTCTCTCCCCGGTATCGTCCCACACAGAAAGAAAGAGCGCTGCCTCTGCTGAAAAAAGAGTTGGAATTGAATCTAAAGAGACTGCCTTTGACCTTTCATCAACTATAAGATTGAAAGAGAGACCCCTTAAAATTAGAAAATGAAAAGTAGAACTTATTATCTAAGAAAAGGAGCCCAACGCATGAGTTTTGACCGTTGAATGTGGTCGGCCTAAGGAGAAACTATGCGTTTTTGGGATCTGCGTGCTCCCACCTCTAAGAGGTCCAAATGGATTGGACTTGAGTAGGTTGAATGATCTTATTCTTACCACATCTCCAATGGTAATGAAAATCAAAATGGTTGACCAAATTTTTCAAAAGAGAATCTAGCACATCCATACCAATGACAAACAAGTAGGGGGACAATCTGAAGCAGCAGCCTGCCTAAGCCCTTTGGTTTGGCTCCTCTGAAGAAGCCATTCAGCTCCCCATTTATGGAAATAGAGAAAGAAGGAGTGGTGATACATGTCCTGATCCATTGGATGACATTTGAAGGATTGGACAGCTTTCCTTAGCCTTAATCATATCCCTTCCTCTAAGGAGTGAAGTTTGAAGGAGAGAGAAAGCTCTTTTATCAAATAGGCTAGCTTCACTAAAGAAATTGACTATCAGAACAGAAACAATACTACCCGAAAGCATACCGCCCAAACAAAGGATACCATCTCAGGCATAGCAGAAAGCAAGGTCAACCAAACCAATCTACCCCAGCCACCCAAGCCAATATCGCCGACAAGGAAGGAAAGGCTACTGCCTTGGCTACTAAAGAAAGGAGTCTACCTATCACTAAGTGGGAAATGAACCCCGGTGCTAGCTTTTATCCTCCACTCTCTAACTAAAAGCCGGTCTAAAAAGTGTATTTTGGCTAAGTCAGCAAAGGGGTATGCTTTTCTTTCGAGCTAGGTAGTGAGCGGACTAACCCTAAAAAAGGGAGAGAGATTATCCCGCAAGCGGTCCTGGATAAAATACAGTAGATATAGCAGGACTTTCTTTTCCCAGGTGGCGGATGGGAGGTACATAAACAAAGGGAAATATTATTAATATCATTACATAGGGCAAAAGGCAGGTAAGGGTTAGAACCTCGTTTATGATACACCAACTACGGCCGGGAGCACCCACCACCAAGAATAGCATTTCAACCAAACCTGCTTTCCCGAGCAAAAGCAGGACCCTTGAATTTCTTTATCAATCACACGTGGATAGGGACAAAAGCCTGGACGATAGAGGGGTAAGTGGGTGGGTCTACCGATGGTGGTTTTAAGTCATCAACAAAGCAACTTATGCTTTTAGTGGATTTGACGCCGGGTCCTGATCTCCAACTAGAAAAGAAAGTGAAACTCGATCTCGAGATGCGCCGGCCGGGATACCGCAGGCTCAGATGGAGGGAAGGTGAGGCAGCGTGATTGATGGCTTTCAAAGAGCTCTGAAAGAGATGCAAGGGATGTGTAAACATTAGCTAATGCTGGCTATCGAAATGAAAAGGGCTCTGCAGGGGGTTTGGTATTTAGGCTGCGGAGGATTAGGGTTCCAAACCCGCGCCTTAGTCTCAAATAGGCTTTCTTTGAAGGCGTAGGTTGGCCTGGGTTCTTGATCTGTACCCAGGTTCACTTATACTAGTTCATCGACAGTGGCTTGCCCTCCATCTTCCAGCTCTGGGGGAGCGTCTTTGAGCTCGGCAACCTCTTTGGGAGCTTGGTCTGCTGTGGCCACTTTCCCAAAGATTCGTGTTAAGACGTCTTCTGGTTCCGACTCTTTTTATGATGAATCATTCTCTGATGAAACAAACCCTCTTGTTTAGTTGGGAAGACATTTCTCTTTCCTTTAGAGGAACAAAATCTCTATCCTCTGATGAACTTCATCCTCCAGTCACCTATTAGACAAATAGAAGATCCATTTCGATGATGAGAATGAGAAGACGAGAAGACAGAGATCCTACTTCTTCACAAGCCTTCTCTAGCACACCCACTCCTCAAAGAAAAATGACTTCTGTGATTCAAGGAAGACTTTTTGAAGAAAGATATTAGATTCAATTTCTAAGTTAAAGCAGCTTACCTGACGCTTATTCGAGTGTGTAAAATCGGGTACTTCTGCTCGTGCGAAATGTCCTGAAGAAAAGCAAAAAGCAGGAAGCTAAGGCTCCATGGTAAAAGAATAATAGCAACTCTTCACCAGTTCAGAGATAAAAAAAAAGTGAAGTAGATCTCTGTAAGAGAAATGGCACCGTTCGAGGAAATTACAGTAAATGGAGAGTATGTGGCTAATCAAGTTCATTCATCTGAAGATGTTTCACCTTCGGTATTGCATAAGCAGCTGAGCTGGACTAACCTAACTCTTATCCATATCTATACTAACCTTGGTAATCTGCCAAAGTACCTGAAGGATCTACAGAATTGCCTCAATGCCCGTTGACTTACTGGTCACGTTACTGAGTTCCTAGGAACGAGCAAGGAAGGATTTTGAGCCCCAACGACAAAGGAACCTACGGGCGGGGCATTTTCGGGGAGTAGCCCGCTTCCCATTACTCAATAGGGCAATTCCTCGCACATAATTAAGGGAGCCATTGAAAGGTGACTAAAACACCAGAAACGACGACTACCCGAGCTAATGATAGAGGCAAGAACACTTTCCGGCCAAGTCCCATTAATTGATCATAACGATATCGTGGAAATGCTGCACGGACCCATATATATAGGAACGGAAACAGAATCACCTTGATCTGGTAAGGTCTGATTGTTATCTGTCAGTCTTGTTTTGCCCGCGGGAAGGAAGGAGTTATGCTTCTCTAGAATCGGGCCACTACGCACGTCTGTATTTAATGATTTCTGGTGATGAGGGGGTTTGATGAAGGGTGCACGTCCGGAGCTGGTGTAGAGAGGTGGTGGGAGCGGCATAAGATCGCACGGGTCGGGCTCCCCATTTCTTCTTGCTTTTCTAATCTTCCTTTCTCTCATTCCTTTTCTGACCAACGGCACTGAGCGTCAACCCGAAAGTCAATGAGCACGGTACATGCCTGACTTCTTGTTATTTATACCCTGGTTTCTAACGGTTCACTTCGCTAGCTTCGGTCCCCTACTTCTGGGATCCCCTCCTTGGGGATTGGCTAACAACATCTGATATGTTCTACGCTCGGAGGTGCGGGACCCTCTTCGGCCCCTTGCCACCGGGTTTCTAGTCCGGTTGATGCCGTAGGAAAACAATAAACAAGAGCTACAACCACTAGAAAAGAAGATGCTGACTTTAGCTCAGCTTCGGCACTTTCGGCTAAGGCAAGTAAAGAATAAGAAAGCGGTAAGCCGGAGAGGAACGACGAGCGGAAATCAGTAGTCACTCTGCTACTTATCATTGGAGATGCGAAATCTTCTTCTCTGTATTAGCCACCCTTCTTCACAGAAAAAGAGAGCTCAGAAGACCTCGTCTATTATGGTACGGATAAATCAATGGTACCGGAGACCCCCTTCTTTGCCCATTTTTCTCTTTCGAAAAGAAACCACCGCCCTTGATCGGATCTATCAGCAGCGGCATTCTCCCTTGACTCTATCTTTAATTGAATTATGGAACTCTCTCCCAGAGCTGCAGAACTAACAACTCTATTAGAAAGTAGAATTAGCAACTTTTACACGAATTTTCAAGTGGATGAGATCGGTCGAGTGGTCTCAGTTTCTTGCCCGGCTTTCTTTCGCTGAAGGGGAACTAGCCTACAACAACCTATTCGCTTGCCTCTTTTAATGATATATCCCCGGGCTTTCTACCAGTCTTTACCTATTTTCCTATGGAGTGATGGGCACATGCTTCTCAGTACTGATTCGTATGGAATTAGCACGACCCGGCGATCAAATTCTTGGTGGGAATCATCAACTTTATAATGTTTTAATAACGGCTCACGCTTTTTTAATGATCTTTTTTATTCAGGCGCTGAGGGATCAGATAGTGAGTTCGTTCTCCTATTTACCGTAGATGACTTTCCTATAGAATCGGTTCTTTTCTCGAGAACGAAATAAAAAGCAGAAGATTTCCAAATGAAATGAGGAAAGGATGAGCAAAAATGAAGAAATGAATCCTCGACCCCAAAGAAAAGGCGGAGTAAGGTGTAGTCTTCTTAGTATCAATACAATATCAATAGGATGAGGCCCCCAGCAATGGGGGAAGGGAGAGTGGGTAGCGGGCTCCTTTCGCTTGACTTTTTAGGTTGCTTGCGAAGATAACATCAACCATCAGGGACTGAATCAAGCCTTGAATCAATACATTGATGATCAAAAATAGAATAGATAAGCTCAAAGAATTCCTCAAGGAAGCTCTCTATCACCCTACTCATGAATGTCTTCTTACTTTGATCTGAAAATGTTGAGTTACTTGAGTAAAAACATCTGCTACGCTCGATATGCAGACGATTGACTCTTTGCAGGGAAATAGGCTTCTTCAGCCTGAAAAGCTCTTCTTATCCCACCTTTAACCTACCCCGCCTGACGCCCTAATCCATTCCTTCGCGCTATTGCTATCGAAAATAATTAATGTAGTTAGCATAATGCTTTTAAAGCTCTAGTAAAGGCATATGTGGTTATTTATGTAATGTAGTGCTTTATGTAGTAGTAATGAATAAATCTTTTGTTATCAAAAGCCTTGTTTTGGGCATAACAAGCCCTGCCAACCGTTGACTGGCATCTCACTCTATCGAGGAACCCGGTTTGGCTTCAATTGAGCGATTTCAGCAATCCAAGCGGCGGGTGGAATGAGTCCCTCCTTTCCAAACTTGCTCGCTTTGCTGGTTTTAGGCTCTGAAATCGATGTTGTTGGCGAGCGTAGGATGAGCTATGTTCATGCTAGCATTATCTCCCCTGAGTAAGAAGACCATTTTATGCGATGCGAAGTGTTAAGCGCATAAAAGATCCGATGATCATTTCACCATCATCCTCATCAACGCAGGACCCACCTTCTTCATCCAATACCATAGGCCCTCAGAAAACCCTTTTACGGATCTCCTAAATAATGCCTCTCCTCTCCTCCTATCTTGTATATAAGTTCTTTAGAATTTCTCGTATCGTTTTTCGTGGATTAGCATCTCGAGGTCCTTTGATGGGCATAAAGAAATCGTCTTGGTAGCAGAGTTAGCTCCGCTGCTGGTCTACAAGCAAGGTAAGTAGGTCCATTACCGGCATTAACGCTGCAAAGACCAATGCACCGATTGCGGTACAATAGGGTTGTAATTCACTAGTTATTCCAGATGCTCGCCAAATCTGAAAAAACCCAGAGGTTATTTGGGCTGTTGGGCGTAATCGTAAGAATCACTTTTCATTTCATCCCTCTAGTTCCGCTTCTTGCTCTCAAAATGAACTTCTTCAAGGAACTAGTGGCAACAGAAGATGAGGGTTTTGTTTTGGTTCCTCTGGTGGTGCTTCCACGGGTATGCTGCTTTGCCATGGGTTGATTTCAGCTGCTCTTTTGGGGAGGACAAGTAGTTTGACTTTAGTACTCAATTTGAGACTTCTAGCCGGTCTGGATTTCCAACGCCTCGGGAAACTGGTCGAGATAGATGACAGCACCTTTTTCCCCTCTTCCTTACCGGGAGGGCAATCTTCTCTTATGGCCTTCACCTCCCGCCCGGCCCGGAAATAGAGAGAACCAAACCCCCTTCTGATCCATTCATTTCTGCAAGTAGGGAGGATCCAGAGCTAAGCCCCCTCCCATTCGAGGCCGAGTGGCCTCGCCCCATAAGCACCCAACCTTCCTTTTGCTCTTCCTTCGGTTTGCCTCCACGAACGCGCCACCTAGGAGCCCTACTCATATTCCAAAGGCGACCAGCTTTCAATACTAGTTGTTACCTTACGCTGCCATTTTTCCAATATTATTGAATAGCATGGCCTGGGGCTAAGATAACTCAAGGATGTAATCAGCACCCCACAGAGAGCATTCGCTCCATCGGTTCAATTCTGCTCGTACCCTTTCTTTTTCTTTGCTTGACTGATTGGATTGAATGTAATAGAATTCCCCTAATTTGTAGAAGGCAAGACAGTCGAAAGCATACTATGAGATAGGTTCTAGTTCCATCTGTGCTTACTTGACTCTAGAAAACACTACTTCCTTCTTCTACGTTCCCCGAGGGGGAAAGCCTTTCATGTAGAGGTGGGATAGTGAAAAGGGGAGCTATAGCAACTGTGCTTTAAGTCTTGAGCTAGTACTATGAATGAACTAACTAAGCCCGGGGAATGAACTCAATACCTCAATACAGTACATATAGGATTGTGAAAACCCAGGGGTCAATACAGATAGGATTTTTTTGGAGAAGGAGATCATACATTTTTTGTTATCTCTGCAACTCTTACTGCCGCTGCAACAGAATTTAGTTGAAAGCTAACCGTCCCAATCAACTCGATCCACGCTTTCTTTTGAGTCAACTCGACAACACATTCCTCGGCCCGATCTGAAATCTTAGGGTGCTATCAGAGGCGGAATGCCCTTAAATTACTAGAAATCCGGAAAATGGCACTAGAGCTCCACCTTTTTGTCTTTCTGATCGACCTGAAGCGTGGGCATCGTCCTTTGCCATAAGCGATTCTCGAAGATTATCACATTCGATTCAAGGAGATGAAGACTGTGCCTTCGACCGCTGAGAAGTGGATTCAAACTACGGATACGCAGCCCTACTAATAGCTAATAGAAGGGGCGGAGACCAGCGACCTTCCCTTTTTCCAGTCACGGAGCTCTCAACTGAGTTGTTTAGGTTCTGGAATTTCATCCTTGAACCTCTTAACATTACACCACTGAATCCCCAATCCTTTGCTTGCTGTGCAGTGACAGTACCAATATCCACTAATCGTTGAGGAGTGAACCAGCGACTCAATCCTTGATTCCAGTAGACTTGCTTGAAGGCGCTTCTGATTCTTGATCTTTTCTTTCCTCAACCATTAACTCAGCCATGGCAATTGATCCTTGCGGCCCCAACTCGCCGTCAACAATTAATGACGATACTGTAGCAAGGGCTTTTCAGGTGCTGTTTTCAATTGTTTTCATATCTTTCTAGATTTAGAAATCTACCTTATGATCTCCTATTCTTACTCATTCTGATTTTTGTTTTCGTATCATGGATCTTGATTCGTTCGGTGTGGTTCCAGCCCATCTAAAAGAATTTCGAGGTCTTCACGCAGATACAGATGAGAGAGATCGAATACCTCGATCTTAGTATAGGGCTACAGATGGGAGGGAATTGTTGGGTTTCATGGGTCTCAGAACCGGCCCTTTCTCCATGTCGTTATCAGACTGGAAATGCTTTAGCACGATCCCTCGAACTCGCGGAAGTCGATCATATAGAATACGAAAATTTGCTTTTTACTCATTATGTAAGACTTTTTCGAATTGAATAAAAAAAGAAAGAAAGCATACGCCTGGCCTCTGAAGCTTCTGCGAATATCTTTCGCTTTGAGTTGTAATTTAACAATAGGAACCGCGAACAGCTCTTTGTCTTTAGCCTGGCACTTGCCATTTCCTCAGCTGCTATTAGGATAATAACCGATGTTCTAGAATCTAGTGAGTTCGATTTTAACAACAGCTCAATTCAGGGATAGAATAGGAAGCTCTTGCTCTCGGTGTGATAGGAAGAGGTAGTTATAAACTCTTTATCCACTTTGAATAGGAATAGCCGCGAAAAGTTTATAGACATCTCGACTACGGACTATAGACAGAAAAAAAAGGGACTCAGGCTTCCTATTCAGGCACGAGTCGAGTAGGAAGCACTTTTGGAAGAGGATTTCTCCCCAAAGCGGGCTTTTATTCGTCCGCCAGAACGAACCCACCAAAAAAAGCGGGCAGGGTTAGCCCAAGTAAGCCAGGGCTTGAACCTTGACTGAATGCAGCTTATAAGGCCAAGGAACCATGCATAGCGCTGAATAGGGAGCCGCCGAATACACCAGCTACGCCTAACATGTGAAATGGGTGCATAAGGATGTTGTGCTCAGCCTGGAATACAATCATGAAGTTGAAAGTACCAGAAATTCCTAGAGGCATACCATCAGAAAAACTTCCTTGACCAATTGGGTAGATCAAGAAAACAGCGGTAGCAGGAGCTGAATATGCAACAGCAATCCAAGGTCGTATACCCAGACGGAAACTAAGCTCCCACTCACGACCCATGTAACAAGCTACACCAAGTAAGAAGTGTAGAACAATTAGTTCATAAGGACCACCGTTGTATAACCATTCATCAACGGATGCAAGGACGCTTTGTCGACCTATAATAGTTGGCGCGTTAGCACTTTAGTTTGATTGCAGGGGCGCGTTAGCGCTTGACTAATAAGATAGAAAGGACTTTTTCAGCTCCCGTATAACAAGTGCGCTCTTTACCCTCAAATTCAAACATGTGGGCGCAAAATGCTATCCTGCTCTATTGTTACGTAGCAATAGAAGCCTGCTTCTGCTGCTTCGGCGGCGCTTTTTCGCCTTCTCTTCGCTCTGGACAGGAACGCTAGTGGACACGGGGAGGGAGCAGGCGATGCGTGTCGTTCGTAATGGAAAGAAAGATACCACTACTTCGCCTCTTTGTTGGACCGCCGGCGCGAACACAGTGGTCTCTGACCAGGACCAGGAACCAATTCGAATTTGGATCTTGACATGTCGGTGGTTTTTAACCGTAGGCATTTTGCCAGGAAGTTGGTGGGCTCATCATGAATTAGGTCGGGGTGGCTGGTGGTTTCGGGATCCCGTAGAAAATGCTTCTTTTATGCCTCGGGTATTAGCCACAGCTTGTATTCATTCAGTAATTAAACCCCTTCTTCATTCTTGGACCTCGTTTCTGAATATTGTGACTTTTCCATGCTGTGTCTCAGGAACCTTTTCAATACGGTCCGGATTGCTAGCTCCCGTTCATAGTTTTGCTACAGATGATACACGTGAAGACGAGAGTGAGGTACAACAAGGCCATTTCTGTCCACCGCCCTTCTCACGGAGTCGTACGTGGACGTTATCGCTCATACAGCTCCCAGCCAGCAAGCAGTTAGCCTTCCTCTACAAGGAATGGAAGTGTGGATGAATCGACATCAAATAGAGGAATTCTTTTTTTTATTTAAGTTCCTCCCAGATACATGGCTTACTCCAGTAATGAGGGGATACACGGGAAAGAGTCCTTTTTAAAGAAAACAAGCCTGTCTATTACATATATATATGAAAACCCCTTTCTCACCCTTACTAAACGAACTAAACGAATTTGGACTATGTCATGAAAATGCTCTTGAAAACTTTAGAATTATAAAAGAAATAAACTGATCAAAATCAGAAACTAAGCGGGACTCCGTCAGAGAATTCAAAATAAAGTGTTGGGAGGAACTGTATCAGCTTGACACATCGACAGGTAGTCGTAGTCAGGTGAGCATTATTTAGTTGCTTCTGTTTAGCTAAGGGATTGGTGGAACTTATTTTAAGAGTGATTATTGGATGGTATGTTTATGACCAGTTTCAGGATTGATTTTGTAATCAACAGAATCAAGCTCAGATAAAAGAGGAGAAGATGAAGAGTGACTGTCAGCAAGTAGCAGAGACATCCACGGATCCAACTGGGTTAGGCCGAGAATTTGTGTCGAAACTTGGGCTCTAAGAAGAAGATATAGGAGATGAAAGGAGCTCTGCGCTAGAACAGTTAAAAGATGTTGCAGGAGAACCTGCAGGTCAAGATAATAAGGAGCTTCGGAGGGCGGGGATATCCCGACCCTACTATCATTGCAAGGCTATTACTTTCACACCTCTCTCTCTCTATCTATAGATATCTATAGATAGAGAGAGATCCGCTGCGTGAGCAACCCGACTGTGCCTTACATGTGCTCCTTATCTCAAGTTTTGGATCGAACTAATCCATTGACACAAATAGTTCATGGGAGAAAATCGAGTTATTTAGGCCCTGGAGGACTAACAGGGCGAACTGAAGAATTGAACAAAACAAAAATTTCTGTAAATCATTAAAACGGGACTTTCTTTAAAGAAAAATGGTCTCTCAGGCTGGTTCATTCATCTGGCCGTAAACTAGAGCCACTTTTGATTCTGCAATATTTTCTTCATTAATCACTCCAGATTCTTTCATTTCCATGTAAAGATCATTTCCTTCACGAGAACGTTCACCCACTCCGCCAAATACGGTTACGCCCCCATGGGCTTTGGCAATATTGTTAATCAATTCCATAATGAGTACCGTTTTACAAACCCTCCGACGAGATTCAGTCTGGCCATAGGCCGCCAACGTCGATTTTGGATTATGTTCACTGCCCCACAGCAGTTTTACCAGCCACTTACACACCTCCTATATTTAGTAAAACAAAGGGAACCAACGAGCCCTTTTTCTTTTGATTTGGAAGACGGGCGTTGCGTTCGGTTCGAAAGGCATGGTTTTCAGTATGTCTCCAGATCGGGCCCCCACTAGTCCGGCTGGCTAGTGAGCGGTTCTTTCGGGCGGGAAGGTGTAACCTAGGCATTCTGGTATGGCAGGAATACGACTTTTTAGGTCGACCACTACATAGGAGCGATAGCGAAGCCAAGCCGTATAAAGGCGAGCAGCCCTTATAGCACTAGCAAACGGCCTACTTATAGCCCTATTTTCCCCTTTATTCGGGGTGACAAGGCTGAATTTATTAGAACCGTTGTTGTTTAGAAAGACCGGGAGCTGGGAAACACGTTCACTCATACTGATGGAAGGCATTATTAAATTAAGGGTAGCGGACAAGCAGAGGAACAAATGCATTCCTTCTTACTGTACTTCTAGGTCAACCCAACCCGAATGGGAAGAAGAGGGTCAGCCAAACTACGGTCCACTTTGTACGTTTGCTGAGCAGACCAGGAAGCCAAAGGACGGGGCCGAGAATCTGTGATCGATCCGAAGAACCACTGCCAGATACGATTCTGCTCCCCCTTCGTACTACCAAAAAATGAGATTCTTGCCCGGCTTTCTTTCGGCTTAAGAAGGCTGCAGTGAGAAAAGGAGTAGGGTGAAGACGAATTCTTTCCTTGAGCCTGTCGTTCTCGATGGTGAGAACTTCCCCGCTATTTCTGAGTCGACGATACTCTGCGTCGAGCTCTTGTCGACTCAGTTCTCCTAGGCCCATTGACGCTGCAACCGCGCTTCGCAAGACCTTTCGGCAGTGAAAGCTCTAGGATGCAAGCTAAAAGTAAGCCAAAAGAGCTCAAACTCTTTTTTTTTTAGTTCCACTGAGAAAGTGGAGTCTTAGTCACCTTCTTCCTTCACTACACTCCCCCTTCAGACGCCTATGGCGTACTAAGGTACCATTAGGAGTATACTTTCCGAAGGCGCAGGAAAAAGGTAAGCCTTCGTTGCACACCATCCTTCCTTTATCTCTCCTAAAAAAATTAGATATGAGGAAAGGAAAAGAAGAGCGCTTAGTGAGGAGACAGCACCGGAGAAAAGAAATTCTCGCAGCTAAGGAAGCACGTCAACTCCGAAAGGAAGCTCGCGAGAGGAAAAGAACCTATGATATTCATCCCAAGCCGATTGCGCATGTGGAGTAACTCGACTAAGCAGGGTAAGAGTGGCACCCTAATCAGATACAATTTGAAGGATTTTGTAGGGTGGAAGCTGCTAATAAGACTCTTAAGGTAAGGACATCTTGAGCAAAATGACCTTTTCTTGTAGGGATTAGTAAAGCTCTCTAGGTTAGCTATAGGTAAAGTTCTCCCAGAGCCGGAGACACAAGCCGCTACTCCTTCAGAAATCGGGAATCCGTAAGGACCTAAAGTTTTTCGTCGGATGAGACCGAGAACCGAACGATGTCTATCAAAGAAAAGAGCGAGAGGGACTGACTAGATGGCTGTCAACCAGCTCTAAAGGTTGCAAAGCCTTTAGAGTTACCCAACAAAGAGTTAGATCCGCTCACTAAGCTAGTAGTTAGTTGCTACATTCCATTCGGCGAGGAATTCCTCTTGCCCCAAGAATTACTACGTCATTTGGTCTAGTTTAGTGATAGCGGTGAGAAAATCCTTCCCCAGGGCAGGATAAGGATTCCTTTCTACCATTATTCCATGCTAGGTTTTTCTTCCTCTCCTTCGACTGGTGGGGACGGATGCTCCAGTCTTCAATCTTCATTAGGTAGCGCCGGCAGACGTGGGTGGGAAAGGAGTGGTGGATAGGTCTAGTTCGAAGACTGCCTCCCCCGCCCCCTTCTTAGTCAATGGGCAATGCACCTCGTACTTCTTTTCTTCTTCCTCTTGAAAGTTCTCTCCCTTCATTGATTCTAGGATTTCCCTTCCCTGATGGCTTTTGATGTGATAAGATACTATTGACTTCAGACTGGCTGGAGGGGAACACTCTTTATAGCTCTCCGGATCTCATCTCTTATACGCTGAAAGCTGGTCTAAGTGCTTGCTGGTCCATATTAGAATAATGCCTTCCAAAGACAACTCAGTCTCACTTGGAGACTCCTCCTCAATTCAAAGGATATGCCAGGCAAGAGATGAGAGGATAGCTGCTTTCATAGACGCAGGAAAAAGGTAAGCCTTCGTTGCACACCATCCTTCCTTTATCTCTCCTAAAAAAATTAGATATGAGGAAAGGAAAAGAAGAGCGCTTAGTGAGGAGACAGCACCGGAGAAAAGAAATTCTCGCAGCTAAGGACGCAAAGCGGCCTTTCATTCCCTTGTTTCGTCATCAGTACGTGGATCCGCCGTAGGGGTTGGTTCAGCCACTCGACGACCGGCACTTGCCGCCCTTGCTTTCAGCTGCATTTTGCTTTGATTTACTATAACCCTTCCCTCAACACGTGACCTTCTTTTTCTACCTCTCTTTCACTCTGCTTGTTTAGCTTTACATCCGTCCCAAGATATCATTTCCAATACATCCGCGGGGCAGGCTCACTATGGAAAAGCATAAAGCATGCATATATGACAAAAAAGCAGGAATTTTTATATGGTTTAGAAGAAACCAATTTCTCGGTGAGTTCTTTCTTTTTATCTAACATCGTCTGGTACACCAGAGGTAGGCTTTTAAGCTAATGACATGTAGGGGCAGTCTTATCCAGTTGAAGCGAAGGAAAGAGCTTAGCATATAGAGGAAGATCAAGCACTTCTTATTGGTCTTCTGAGCTCCCTTTGAGGCTACTTTCTTAATATTCTATGAGAGAAGGGGGTGGTAGGCTTAGTAGGGCTCGAACCTACAATATCACCGTTACCCATCTAGCTACTATAGCTAATAGAAAGGGCAGACTTTAGCTTAGTATGGAGGGCAGACTACCTTCTTACAGAGTGCTCTATCCCTAGAAGAGTGAGAGTGATAGAATCAGCTGTGAATGCTGCCGATGCCGATACCGGAGCAGCTAAAGGAAGCAGTAGCATTAGAAGGAGCAGTAGGACTAGGGGAACGAGCCTTTCTTCTTTCAAACCAGTAGATAGGTTGTAGGAAAGGGCTAGACGGGATGAGGAGATCAGATGCGGAAAGGAGAGTCAAACATAGCCGAGTACTGATCAAGAGAGCTACTATCCACAAGCAGCTGGGAAGAGACCAAAACAGGAGCTGATCAAGATGCGTTCCAAACCAACCTGAGCTGATCGTGTCGACCAACAACAGAGCTGAGCAACCGGCTGAGAAGAGATGAAGCTAGACTATAGAGGTGTATAAGCATCCTGATTGGTTGCGAAGCACCCTTTGAAAAGCTTCTATCTGACAGGAGGATCAACTAGTGAATGAAAGGAAAGATGACGCCCAGGCGAAGTCCACTTATTCAAGAGTCCTCTCTCCGGGGAGGAGTGAATTCAGGTAACTAATTAAGCGCATCTATCTACCAGCAAAGACAGGTTAGAATGGTAATCTATGCTAGGAGTGCCCCATGATATGCCCATTATTTAGCGCTATAATAGTCTGACTCCAAGCCTACCCTACCCGTTCCCCTGCCTTCAGTCTTCCCTGCATTCACACCACATAAATGAAATTCCACATTCAATCAAACAAACCAACCATTCATTCCGCATTCCAAGCCAAAGCAAAATGCATTTAGTGAACGCCTGGGGGATACTGAGTTCAATATTTTTGATGTATAGCTCTGTTATCTCTATCTAAACGAATAAGTCTTCCGGTGGAAGCATTTCCTTGATTGCTCCTCTCGGAACTACAAACTATGGGAGCTAATAGCGGAAGAGATCTAAGCTAAAAAAAAGGCAGGCACAGCTCCCGGGCTCCAATCAAAGCCTTGAAATCGTAAGGTTCTAATCGAAATCCTTTCTCTCTCAAGGGAACGGTTCTCGGGCTAGGTCCAATTCCAAACCCCACGGAGCGGTAATTACTTTCTAAAGGCAAAGCGCTAAAAGCCTAGAAGACTAGACTGTCAGACTCGGAGGTAGCAGTCAGATCTCTGTCTCCAGAAAGGCATGAAGGTTTCAAAAAGTATCCGAGATAGTTACCTTTCAGAAAATTCTAACGATAGGAGGAATTTATTCTTCAAGGTAGGCGGGAAAAAAGCAGTAGAGGAGGCATGGGGGATCACCACCACATCGCACCTGCCACTGACCGGAGAGCCGTGTGCAACAGTAAATTAGGGGGACAAATAGAGTCCTATAGCCCTCCAACCAGGTGGTTCATTGCTAGCTGGTGGTCCTCTCAAATCCCATTTTTTCATCGACAGGTAGGGTGAATTCTAAGGTTCCTTATTCCGCTTGTAAAGCGGAATAAGCCATTCTCCCTGCCCCACCAGCAGCAAGTACTGGTGAGAGGGAAAGAGCGCTCCTGCCCTTTACCCAAACAGTACAAGAATGGCAATCCACCTATTGGTGTGCTGCTGTCCTCAACCGACCTGATCGTCCCAATCCGGTTGTCCTTACTAAGAACAGATCCACAATCTCTTATCTTCTTATCTAATGAATATGAATTTGCTATAGTTTTTTCCTTTGCCTAGCTAAACTAGTAAAGAAGGGCTCTTTGGGGTCTAATTTTCTTTCTATCTGACAGGACAAACAAATAGGAAGGGATGGTTCTTTCATTGCATTGATAGAAGAAGAAGAAAAGCGAATGGAAAGCGGTAGGACTAGAGGGAATGCTTGCGGGAAAGCACTTCCAACAACTAAACCAAAGGAAAATGCGCCAAACCTTATCCCGTCGGCCTTAGCGGACGTTTTTCATTCTTCACCCGGTCCTTAGTAGCCTTTCCAAAGTCAACCTAAGCGGTTACCTTTGGAAAGGCGCTAAACAGGCCTATAGGTTCTCCTTTACGCCTTTCTAATAGAAGAAAATAAGATCGAAGGCTATTCCCCGATCCTCTACTTGCATGATCGTCTAACCAACCAACACGGCTGTTTGCAGTACCTATTATGAGGCAGCCTGGGACCTAGGTACAAGGATTCTGGAATGTAACAAAATATGTATGAGAGATCTCGAGATCGAGGAACAAAAGAAAGAAAATCAATAGCGGAAAAGGCGTGTGAAGCTATTGATTTTTGATTCCTATCTCTTCTGTAAACAGGCGACTACCTTATTTATATAGGATAAACCCACTTCCCCTAGATGGAAAGTATAGATCTTCCCTCAGGCGCTAATTCTATGATTGACAACGATTGATATAGGATTAATAACTGAGTTTAGTTTGCATTGGCTAGATTCAATAGCCACCACTAGTCACAGTTGGGGGGCATGGGATTGACCCATTGATGGGAACAACGGAGAAAGGAATAGGTGAGCTTGCAGAAATCGAAGCGCCAGGATCAGACGAGAGATTGGGAACGGGACCTGCAGGGGGATAGCTTTTATCTACGGTCATTCGGGAAGTCCCTCCGAGGACGACTCCCATACAATTCTTGCGAGAGCTGGAGAAGCGTCTACGGGTAAAGCACCGTATCCATATAACTGCTTGCCACCTACGCTCGGCCATCCATTCCAAGTTTAGGAACCTAGGTAATAGTATCCCGATCAAACAGCTGACGAAGGGGATGAGCGGAAGAGGGAGTCTACTGGACTCCCAAGAGCTCTTATCGACGGAGTCGTTTGGCACCTCGATGTTGACTCATCACATCCTGGGGTTGAAGAAGGTCCCAAGGGTTCGGTTGTTCGCCGATTCAAGTGGAACAAAGGGGTACTTATATCTTTTAAGGTAGCCGTCTGCTACTAATAAGAATATAATTCCTTAAAGACCTTCCCCTTCTTTAGGTTTAGGGGGTGTACTAATAAGTCTACGGTGGGTGAGAATAGATTACGATCTGAGTGAGTAGGACATGCAGCAAACAAATAAAGGGAGGCAGTGCAATGGCTGAAAACAGAAAAGCAGAAACTGGCTTAGCAGGCTAGAAGCCCAAAAACTTCCACTTCCAGAGCAGTCTGGTGATTAGCCTATCCCGCACTACTTGAAGCCTTCGTAAACTCATTGTCGGGTTCTATCGTAGTGGAGGTTGCTGTGAGGAGATCCTTGTGCCAGTGAAGATTGCTTCCAATGATCGGGAAAAAAAAATGGCTTTATTTCCTACACTCCGGATAGGCGGAAAGATTTATGTCCATCCCTAACTTCCTTTCAATCCACATCGGCAAATTTAGGCTTTCTCTACTGGGAGTCATCAAAGGAGGAATGGGCATACGCTGGTTCGATAAGCCAAGGAAAAACAACCACCGCTTGGTTTTGACACTCAAGCGACCCGCCCTGCTAAACATCGATGCAAAGGTTAGATTTTACCACCTCTATCTACCCAACTAGTCCTATTTGATCTAAAAAATCCAACCTGGAAACTGTATCTCCCCCAGAAAACCCTCTATTTCCAAGCCGAGTGAGCCCTCGTGCCTGGGGGGGCTCATTAAGAATACTACATAATATCTCTACTCTGGGAGAGAGTTCCATAATTCAATTAAAGATAGAGTCAAGGGAGAATGCCGCTGCTGATAGATCCGATCAAGGGTGGTGGTTTCTTTTCGAAAGAGAAAAATGGGCAAAGAAGGGGGGGCTGTAACAACGAAGGATAAAAGGTTTTCTTTGAAAGCTATGGAGTGAATTCTTAATTCAAGAGGAAAGGATTAGTTGTTTACTTTTATAGAAGCTAAGGCAAGAAGTCAATCGCTTTCAGTATCTCTTGCTTCTTTGGTTAGTTCAGTACGAGTGGCAGGCGCAAACTGGCACAGGCGGCTTGCTTGGAAGTGGACTTGATTGTCTTCCCCGATTTTTCATATGAGACGAGCCTAATCACTAGTGACTATTTGTTACTCACCTTGGAGTATGCTGACCGAAGGCAAAGGTGCACTGCCTGCTATTCTCTTTATTTTATACTTAAGGAGCTCACTTTATCGTGATTTCGTATAGTTCATCAAGATGTGGATGTGACATATAGGGGCAGAGACAATATTTATTCGGAAGGTCACAAAATTTCCATAGTTCCTTCAAAGAGTCCTTTGAAAAAGCCCAAAGCTTCTAAAGTGGAGGGGCAATCCTTTTTAACTGTGGCTAGGTCCGAGAGTGATTTTGAAACCGAAGCGAAGGGTACCCAAGAGATTCATGCAGTGGTAGTAAAGGCTTTGGTGGTAGAAGAGAGTGTTTCAGTTACGGTTTAGGGCTAGTGAGTTTCTATACGTTCGTGAAGGCAGACAGGCGCTCGTAGACAGAAAACCGTTTTCGCATAGCGACTTAGAGAAAAGAAACTGGGGAGAAACTAAAAAAGAGGAAGTTGAGCACCCTATAGTTAGTATATTTTCCTTATCTACGCAGGAGTAAAAACCCTTTATCTAAGGCCACTGATGGTCTTTCTAAAGCGAAGAAGTCAGTTAAGGAGAGGAAATCCAAATTAGTTAGGTTGTATCCCATCGGTTCTGGCCTAGTTCAATTCATGGAGGAAAGGAGATTGATCACTTTAACGACAGATTTGAAGACCAAAAGGAGCAGAAGGCACTCAGTTGTTTATGTGAAATCAAGGAGCAGCAGGTTACACTTTTACACTTTCCCGAAGAGAGCTCACTAGGGCTAGCTACTTCTAGCTTCTATAGTGGCCTGCGGTTCGGAGAGGACTCAGCTGTTAGTTAGTATCCCCTTGCTTTCGGGGTGGACCCTTTCACTCTATTTTATTATATACGCTTAGCGAAAAGAATGTTTTTTGATACACCTAGGACATGGATTCTATATGAACCAATGGATCGTGACAAGTCGTTACTACTAGCAATGACTTCCTCTTTCATTACTTCATTCTTTCCATATCCCTCTCCTTTGTTCTCAGTTACTCATCAAATGGCACTCAGTTCATATCTTTAAGTTCGATCATTGACAAGGTTCAAAGAAAGGGTGGGCCGTTGATAAAGAATCAAGCACATAGCTTGGCACTCTGTAAAATGGAATTGAGCTTGGCCCTGTCTCGGCCTTAATAAGCAGTTGAATCCTCTGTAGCCCAAAGATGCTCCTCTATTGAATGGAAAGAACGAAAGCGACGTACGTACTGGATTGACTAACGTGTGCCAACTATTCTACTTCCCTATTTCCTGCTTGGGCTTTCGCCTTGCTTTTCAAAAGGAGAACTCAATTCAAGGGGTATTCCAATCCTCTGGAAAGCAGCACTTTAGCGATTCCAAGTTCTTTACTAACTCAGTGTCGATCTCTAAACGCCTAATCTCACGACTGGTCAAGAAAGCAAAGTTCACTCTCAAGCTAACCTGTGGATGCGGATAAAGCTCCACCTCTTTCCTTCACTCCTGACTGTGTCACAGATCATTCATATTCTTCGCACCCTACCAAGGCTTCTCTAGAGTTCAAGAGCAGACCCCTCACCCACCCCTAATTAAACGGGCTTGTCTCGGATTTGATCTTATGCAATTCCTTTCGCAGCTGTGCACCTCTTTTTCCAGAGGCGGGGGTTAAGCCCTGCCCACCTTATGAAAGAAGCCGAACCCTCAGTCTTTGCTCTCTCTGGATCGGGTCGAAAAACTCATAGGTTCAGAAAGAAAGATCAGGCCGCTAAGGAAGGTTAAGGGGCATAAAAGGAGCAGCTGCTAGCCATAAGACTTGAATCCCAACTGTGAGGGAGGTTTGGATAGATATTAAACTAGGGCTTGAACAGAATCGGGATATCCCACATGAACTTCGCGATGAGGGTTCCAAACCTCCTCTATCCCACGTTGAGATTTTAGAAAAAGGTGGGCTTGGGCACAAGCTCAACTTCTTCGACTCAAGCTGTAAAGGCCCCTTAGGTAGCCAATCATTATCCAGTAAGGAAGAGCACCTTAAGGAAAGCGAAGGTAGCTCAATGAATGGAGAGAGTTACGAGAAGGGAAGGGCTTCATAGCTCCTTACTATAGGCGACTCAGGGAAAACCCCACCTTTTAATCTGACTAAGAAGTCAGGCCCGGAAACGGCTCCAATAGGGCACACATTCGTCCATCAAATAGCCGAAACAGGCCGTAAACGATCAAATAATGGCCCATTTTATTGAATGTAAAAAGCTAGTATCGGATAGAATCGAGTCCTTGTGAATGGGCAAAGCCAGGTGCTCTTATTTTACGACGGTAGGGACGATTGCTTCCATTACTGACCAGAAAGACACCAAAGGAAAGCAGCAGCCTTGATCAACTATAGGAAAGTACCAGTTTTACACAGTGACAAGGACTTCGCCCGAAAGCATTGATTGAAGGTCTCCTCTTTCTTTTTCCTTTCTATGGGAAAGGTTTCCAATACGGATTCTGCCGTTGTCGAGCTTAAAAGCGGATGATGATCCCTAATCAAGAGTTTGGTCCTAGCTTTTCGATTTCATCTTAAGTTCTGTCCTCGCAAAGATATGAGGGCGTTTTTGTACCCCAGGACGGATACGGATACAGGTGACCCACTACCCCGATGATGACACCTGAACCCTCGTGGTCAGATACCCCAAAATCTGATTCCGTGGCCCGGAAAGATGACAGTTGGGAGGTTATGAACAGGATTACCATGGTCAAGAAGCTCGAGACTATGCTATTGAGTTAAGCAGGGATAGGTGCAGTCGCATTCGATCGAGAGTCTGATACCCTTCTAAAGGTTTTCTTATTGATGCTAGTGACGATATCGATCGTGACCTTGATACGGAGCTGGAACTGCTAACTATGATGAATGCGCTAACTATGGATATGATGCCCCCTTTGGATAGAGAAACTTATTTTCGAGTGATCGGGAAGGGACGCTTTAGCTATCTCTGTTCTTTCTATCGCTCTTTCCGAGGAAGTACCCCCCTGGGGAGCTTCTTTGTTCCAGGCAACCAAGGCTAAGGTCTTTCCCCACTACATGGCATGACACCTTTCGCTCATCCATTCCGCCCGCCCGTCCAGACGCGGTGCCTTTTCTCATTATCATCTACCGCCCTTCTGCGCATAGAATCCTTTTTCCCCAGTTCAAATTTGGGTGTCGCCTGATCAACAAAAAGCTCTAAATATTTGCTTAGGGGAGAAGAACATTTCTCGAAATCGAAGTACCTCTATGAAGGAAAAGGTCTTCATTGATTTCGGTTCCTTCGTCTTAAGTCAAGTTCAGTTTACTTTTTCGATTCGGAACTCTTAGTCGAGCTGATGGTGAGATCGATTTTTTGTTCGAGGTTCAAGAGGAAGGAGAGGAACCACCGCCCAGAATGGATTTTCCTTGATACCTAACATAATGCATGAAAGGATCCTTGAACAAGCATAGATTGGTCTGAAAATCCTTAACAAAGACGTCTTGCTCTCTATCCCCTATTTTTTGAGGTCCCCATGAATCTTTAGTATTCGTGTTCGCTGAATTCCATCCAGCCTTCTTTCATGAGACGCTTTCTTTTTTACGACATAAACAAAGAAATCGATCTTGTTCGCTGACAAAGCATAAGCCTAAACCGGAGACTTTGTCTACCCTACTTTCTTCTTTTTAGTGATACCATTCCATTGCCCTTGTCTACTTGAAATGAAAGTTGGAGCGTGTTCATGCCGCAGGAGTGGAAGAAAGGGACTTTTACCGCCTTATTTCTATGTAAGGATAAGAGCCAGATTAGCGATAGCTGCAGTTTATCCGAGCTTCCTAGTTCTCAAGTCAGCTACGACAGGCAATAGAGAGATGGTCTTAGCACTACCGAGTTCGCATCAGCGATTTTATCAACAATGGAATCAATGGCTTTGGTCTTGGAATTCATCTACCGGCATCGGAGGGAGAAGAAGAAAAAGCATTGACTTCTTTATCGGAGCTAACAGCCGCTTTAACGAGAGCGCAGCAGCTTGACCAACGAGGTGAAGGAGCTGAAAGGGCCGTTACCATGAGTTCTAATACTTCCTTTCCTTGAAGTTTCAGCCTTGCGACGTCAGCCGCTGATCATTTGATTGAACTGAAATTTGGAATGGGTACACTTGACGATATGAATCATTTGAAAAATAAACGTATTCGTTCCTTGTCCTCGGTTGTGTTCCAAGCTGCTTTCACTCCGCTAAGAGATATGGGGGATACTCGTCGCTGAACGCCAACCCAATCTGGTCTTTCGTTGAAAATATCTTTGATAAAGTGCGAGTTCGGTGGCACTGAGACAGATGACGATCCTGGTACTACATAATGAGAGAATCTTTGCACTATGACTTTCATTTTAAGAAGAATAGGTGGAAAAAGGCCTTTTCTTTCGAGAAAAAAAAGAGTAAGGCAAGAAAGTCACTGATTGCACTAAGACTGAATGCCCCAGGACATAGTAATAGAATAGGGGATTGCCCCTTCTCAGACTAGTTAAAAACTAAGAGGACAGCTTTCAAAACAAGAAGCAAGTGGAAGAATGGCTTGTTACAGTGAATCAGAATCAGAATGCGCTCTTAGTGAGACAGTTGGGATTGACCTTTCTTTGACACGAAATAGAAACCTCAACCCCCGAAAAGGCAAACTTAGATTACCAAAATGAGGGCACACATCATGTGTCAGCAATGTCCACTCCAAACGTGGAAAAGATTCATATGGAGCTAGAAATCTCAGTGCTCAGTGAATGGCTAGGAGTTCCCGAGTTGGACAGTCTCATTATAGAGATGCTGCGAGACAAAAAGTCTTGTCCAAGAGGCCTAATTTCGTACCACAACACCGTCTTTGGGGCATAAAGTAGATTTCCCTTCTCTTTCCCCTGGGAGATGTGATCAAAGGACCAAAAACCTATATTGGCTGTTAGACTCGTTCGCATCAGCGAGTGGTGTGACGACGACCAAGCCAATCTTGACATTTAAAATAACGATTTGAATGTAATCTGACTGGGGAAAAGAGAGAACAAGCAGAAGTTATCTTCTTTCTATTTTATAATAAAAATTCGCTCTTGTTTTACTCGTGACGGTAGCACACCCCCCACCTCTTACTTCAGCGTAACCAGCGAGACCTTACTATGACGAAAAGGATTCCTTTTGAGTTTGAGTAACATTCTCCTCGATCTTTCAAGTACACTCAACCGAGGAATGGTAATATTTCCATCATTCCACTATGGTTATGCCTATTTTTGTAGCACAAAATCCTCAACTATCTTATACTACTCCAAACATTTCAGTCCTCGAGATGGCGAATGAAGTGGGGCATTCAATCTCATATCCAAGGGTGATCCACGAGCCTACGAAAGGTCATATCTGATAGAGAACTATACACTCTCGAAGTTGGGAAGAATCCACTTCAATTAGCTTGGCGAATAGCTTTCCTTTAGCCTCGCCAAGTTCGAGCTCGTTATTTGGTTTCGGCTTTCCAAACCTCAGGTGCGCAAAGGGGTGGAAACCTGTGGCTGGATTGAATCCTTCGCGATGGAAATGCCCTCTTCCCCCAACCAACACAGGGGCTTTTATTCCCAGAAAGGTTAATACCCTAGGATTAATCCCCCCGCCCAGCTCTATCAGCAGGCCCTTTCTTTTGCAAGACTTAAAAAAGTGTCTCATGGCCCAATTATTATTACAGCGTTCTCTACCATAGAATTCGGCCTTCGGGGTCAACCCGGCGGCTTCTATGAGGAAGGCGGCGCAAAGGAGGCTCGAGGGTTTGTTAAGGAAGGCGGCCCTTCCCCTCCCTAACGCTGGGCAAGATCAATAAATAAGAAGCTTCGGCTTAGGGCGACCAAACCAAGCTCGATTCGCTCCAAATTCCCACAGTGCCTTCCATCGAAGAGATTCACCCGTAGTAGATAAGGGGGCAAAGCCAGAGGCTAGTCTATAGGCGCCTCTATCTGTAATGGGGGAATTTCTTGCTCAAGCTTCTGGATCTGGGAAGAACTGCTCGCTACTACTACATACGATGCACTATTGAAAGGCTCGACCCGGCCCGGAAGAGCGATCCAGGAAGAAATATCCATCAAAACGAGTAAGAACTATCAACTGGGCTCGGGTAAGGTAGGTAGATCATTCGGGTGGGTGGAGGTACTACCAAGACATGGCTTAAGCATAATATCAATTACCAATAGATATCAGACTAATTCAAGGCTTTAATAGAAAGGAAGATTGCATATTTGTATTCAAAGAAAGCCCTTTTGAGTCTTTTTAGTGAACCTATAGATGAGACCCTAGAGAGTCCGTAAACTCCCGATTTAGACATAAAAGCCATTCCGGACCTTTTCCTCATGGAACGAGAAGACCGATGCCACTATCGCCTCTTGGCTTTGCTTTAATAGATTAGTTATAGCAGCACTGAGCAACATCCAAAGCTCCAGTCCTTCTGGTTTGCACTAAAGTGGCTTAAGTAGCCCTCGAGGAGTCCGTTTATTCTCTCCGTCTGAGCTTTCAAAGATATACCGACCGTAGGTATCTGACCATCAGATACCGACGTCTTCTAAGATTTCCGACATTTCGGGTTTTCATAAATTTCACATAAGATAAAAGCTCTTTTCATCATCAGAAAGAACCTGATTTCCGACCTCTTGCATTGCACGAAAACGAAAAAAAAAATCATTCAAAAAAGAGATTGCTCTTGTGATTCGGAATGAAGCTTTTTCGGTGGAGGAAAGGAATAGCGATAGATTTCTATAGAGCATCCAGGAACAAGCAGATTCAATCGGGGATACTCGTTTAATTCGCCCCTATCACGTAAAGCTCGCCCTTATAGCTTATGGGGGGGCACACTCGCTGGAAGCCAGACCCATTCGGGAACTAACCGAAATTACTGGAGTATACCCCTCTCCTTTATGGCTTGCCCGCGCTGATTGGCTCATTCATCAATAGGGCCCTGGTCGGTCACTTTTCTGGGCCGGGATCGATAAGTGGAAGTCATAAAAAAGAGATCTTTCTCTTCGCACCTCAGATCAAGAGGAAGGGTTTCTTGTCAAGCTGGCCTATAAATAAAATAAGAATATCTTTCTCTTTTCTTCAATTCTTTACTGAAGAGTAGTGGGAGTAAGTGAGTGAGAGGCGGTTGAAGAGGAGAGGGCCTTTTCCATAGAAGTTGCGTGCAAGATAGGAGGAGAGGAGAGGCATTATTTAGGAGATCCGTAAAAGGGTTTTCTGAGGGCCTATGGTATTGGATGAAGAAGAGGGATCCAGAATCTGAGGAAGCGACTGGAAGGGAAGGAACTGGGCTAGACTGCTGATCTTCTGGAGTCTCTTCAACTAGAGGATTGGTTAGACCGATTGGACAGCTTTCAAAGACAGCTCTATTTGACCTGACCTACTTCGAATCTCCCCTCTCTATGGGCATCCTTAGGAGTAGGGGCTTACGGTCCACGCATTAAAGATCTTCTTTTTGGTTTGAAAAAGCGACTTTTTTTACAGGTCAGTGGAATCTTTATGCTCAAAACCCTGATTCAAGTAGTCATTTATTTGGGACCTCCCAAGGAGCAGGAACTGCCATTCTAACTCTTCTCGGGGGATTCCATCCACAAACACAAAGTTAATAGTTGGCATGTTGAATCATATTCATAATGAGCTGGTTTAGATTGATCCTAACCGGATGATTATGAATTATTTCTATTTAATAGAATATTCAACTCGTAGATAAAATCTCAAATCACGGATTTTTAGAAAATCCATCTTATTTTCATTCAACTGCTACAAGATCAACAATTCCATAAGCTTGGGCTTCTGTTGCTGACATAAAAACATCTCTTTCCGTCTTTCTAAAAATATAGTAACTAACTAACTGGCTCCCTGAACGGAGTAGAAGAATGGAAAGTTTCCATATCAATAATAGGAGTCAGTGAGCAAATAGCCGTAGTTTCATAGGTTGCCGTAGTGGAATAGGAGCAATCAAGGAAATGCTTCCACCGGAAGACTTATTCGTTTAGATAGAGATAACAGAGCTATACATCAAAAATATTGAACTCAGTATCCCCCAGGCATTCACTAAATGCATTTTGCTTTGGCTTGGAATGCGGAATGAATGGTTGGTTTGTTTGATTGAATGTGGAATTTCATTTATGTGGTGTGAATGCAGGGAAGACTGAAGGCAGGGGAACGGGTAGGGTAGGCTTGGAGGCAGAAGTCCTATTTTTCCCAACCAAATAAGCACGCAAAGTTCACCTTCCCGCGGGCAAAACAAGACTGACAGATAACAATCAGACCTTACCAGGGACAGGGACCAGACTATAGAGCCTAATTAAAAAGAATTCGGGCTTGCTTTCTCAATTCACATCTATGAGCGATGATTCTTCTATCTCTTGCTCGCTTCGATCGGACTCTGACAGCTTAGGGAAGAATGATGGGTCGCTAACAAGGCCTCAAAGTATTAATAGAATAGAATCTACGGCTGCTTCAAACCAACAAGGATTTTGCGAAACAGAAAGATCGTTAAAATCCCATTCAGTGTTTGTATTAGTTAGAATGCAAGTATCCGCAGTTTCAATGGTAGAATGTCAGTGAAATGCCATAAGGGTAAATACCAGTCTTAGCTGACGAAAATGAGGTAAACTCAGTGTTGCCTTCCTCCGATCCGACTGTTAATGCCGAAGAGGCACCAACCCAGCACGAACAAAAACGGGAAGTCCCTTCTTCCTCTGCGCCTCACCGGACAGAAGAAGAAAAAAGGCTCGAAAATAGGATCGAAGCGGTTCTTCACAAACATCTGAAAAAGTTTTGTGCGCGGAAGAGCGTTGTCGGGGCTTTTCCAGAACTGGATTTTTCCAATTTCGACTTTGATGCTTTGGCCAGGCAACTGGCCCGGGATAATCTGGACGTGGAGTGTAAATCCACAACGGACTTGGAACTTTTATTAGAAAACTTAAAAACTGTGAATGATTCGAGTTCCTTATTAAGAAATTTCTTAGCGAACTTGAATCATGAGGCCCTTTGGGATAAAGCTTTATCCCACAGACGGTCTTAACAGTTACATCAAATCACGTTGGTTGAAGATGATCTTACGCGGCGTTCAGAACCAGCCTTGAAGTGAATGAATTAGAAAGAACGAAAAAGTAAGGAAATGAGACGACTCTTTCTTGAACTATATCATAAACAGATCTTCCCTTCTACACCAATCACGAGTTTTTATCTATTCCTCTCGTATATCGTCGTAACGCCCTTAATGCTAGGTTTTGAAAAAGACTTTTCATGTCATTCCCATTTAGGTCCGATTCGGATCCCTCTGTTGTTTCCTTTTCCTTCCGCACCTTTTCCTCGAAATGAGAAAGAAGATGGTACACTTGAATTGTATTATTTAAGTGCTTATTGCTTGCCAAAAATCCTACTTCTACAATTGGTAGGTCACCGGATTATTCAAATAAGTCGTGTTTTCCGTGGTTTTCCCATGTTACAACTTCCGTACCAATTCGGTCGATCCGGAATGGATCGGTTAAACATTCCATTAGGGAGCCTGGTCTTGACTCTTCTGTGTGGTATTCATTCTCGTTCGGCTCTTGGAATCACATCCAGCAGTGGTTGGAACAGCTCGCAAAATCCAACCACTTCACCTACTTCATTGCCCCCAACCCTTTCTCGTACCTCTATTGAAACAGAATGGTTTCATGTTCTTTCATCGATTGGTTATTCCTCTCCGTTCGTATCTCTTTTTCCAATTTCGGTCTCGATTAGTTCACAAGATTGAATGGCCAATTCTCCTCCGGACCCTCGATTCGATTGTTTTCCAAGAATGTTGAGCCGGGTATGTAAGCCATGTATCTGGGAGGAACTTAAATAAAAAAAAGAATTCCTCTATTTGATGTCGATTCATCCACACTTCCATTCCTTGTAGAGGAAGGCTAACTGCTTGCTGGCTGGGAGCTGTATGAGCGGTAACGTCCACGTACGGCTCCGTGAGAAGGGCGGTGGACAGAAATGGCCTTGTTGTACCTCACTCTCGTCTTCAATGGGGTCTGCTCTTTTTTTTTTGGGAGAGTATGCCAATATGATCTTAATGAGGTGCGGGGCTTTGCATCTGACATTCGTTGGGCTTCCCTTTTCGGGAGCCTGCGTCCCGGCGTTTTTGTGCAATAAACCCCTCCGGCCGAAGACTAGTGGTAGGTGGTCCCGCGGAGCTTTCGGAAAAGGGTAGCCTAGTGTGTAAGCACAGCAATGAACCGCGGCGAACCCTCAGACGACCTATCTAAGATTAGGGGGGAGATCCTCAGTAGTGGTGACCCTTTCACTCTTCCACGGACTGATACATGTACCGAATGCTCATACGGGAAAGTTGACTCCTGGGTCTGGTTGCTCCGAGATATCACGTAGTCTCGGATAATACCCGAGTTTGAAGCCAAGCCTAATCTACTAAAAGAGGGCTACAGCAAGCAAAGCAAGCTTTCCCCCTTTGTTTGTTGTGGGTCGCGCCTCACCGCAGGCACTGAATGAATGAAATGAGTGGAGATCTTCCTTCCCCCTTGCGTCTTACCAAGAACTTCGTTGCCACTAGTGGCGAAGAAAAATTAGACCATCCCACCCAAAAACAACTCGGAGCCTAAAGAGAAGAGAGTTCAGTCTACAAGAAGCTGGCAGAGCTTTAGCCAATGGGCCACATCCATCTATCCTACCTAAACAGTAAGGTAAGCCTTTTCTTGTTCGTTCTTCGAATGACACTAGTGGAGACTAATTCCTTCCGGCTAATGAAGATACTACTCCAGTCTTCCCAGTGGATCCAGCGCCATAAGGTCTATGATGTGGATAGATCGAGCTCGGAGCCAGACATCCCGGAACTACCTAATCCCATAGGCACTGAGTTAGAAGGATAAGGAGACCAGGTATGGCATCGCTTTATTGTAATTGAGTTCGGTGCGCTAGGCACACTGCTCATCCGCCCCTCATAAGAATGTACTATCTAGTAGTGTACTTTTTTCTAGCAGCACGTAGGCCGGCAGTACGTAATTCGTGCAATCCGTCGAGTAGTTAATATCGTATTTTAGTCTAAGCGAGTGAATGGCTTTCCTGGTCTATTTCCATTGGGCTATGGTAAGCATTCCCTCTTCCGTTATTTCTCCCTCGTACAAAGGGATGGTCGAGCTATTCAAACCGACTCTAGAAAAGACGGTCAAAGAAGAGACAAAGATTATGGTATGATAAGACTCCGCTGGTCAGCGAGTTTGACGCGCCCTATCTATCTTTATCTTTCTCCTCTCGAGAACGGTAACAGGGTTTGATCGATAGCAACAAAAACATCGGAATAAGGAAGATCAGCCTACCACACCCGCACAGTTTAGGATAGTGCTGAACTTGTTAATAACTACTTTGTCGAGAGTGCCTTCGATTTGGATTCTTTTTCTTGAGGGGGCTTCTGTCTGTCAGAACTCACTATCGGTCTGGTATGCATTTTGAAAGTGTTCAGTGGACAGTTGCTTGTCTCGCTCTGGATTAAGTTAGTGTTCAGTGAGTAAAAGATAGCTGCCTGACGAGAGGAAAGGACACCCGGTACAGTCTTTCTTTGGCCCCAGCCCCCGGTTACACCAAAGCACACCACACCTGAAAAAACTCTTGTATCGAGGATATGCGGATGCAGTTGTGGAAGCATTTTTCCTAGCGGCGAAGGAGCAATTGCCTTGAAACTGTACTAACTCCCCAACAACCCCTAATGCATAAAACTTCAACCTTTGAGTCATACCTAACTTCTTAGCCAGACGCAGCGAAGATTTTAATCTGTCTCTGAGTCTGATTAGATTCATTAAGCTGGGAATCTCTTCTTCGAGTCTAAGGGCAGGATCAAGCTTGAAAGGAATGGACAGGCGTAGGCTTAATAGTGAACGCTGCTTATAGATATGAGATCAATACTAATAACAAACATATATAGGGCTTTTGAACTCTTCCCCGTACACCTACACCAACAAGCCAGAAAGCAAGTCTTGTCGGGTTAACGGACAAGCAAGGAAAGGCCAAGCTAAGATTAAAGAAAGATGTCAGGTGTTGATGAATACTTATTTTATCCCCTATGCGCACGGAAAGGGAAAGCTATAGTCTGATAGGCCCGGAAATGCTTTCTCGTCATCAATTTCATGGATCCTGTAAGACACTTCCATTTGCTTAAGCCTCTTTCGTCTGAGAGTCCGTCAGTAAGAATCACTTCAGTCAATCGAAAAATCCATTCTCCTCTGTTATTCCTTCCACCAATCCTAAACCATCCCAGAGTCTGTGGGCAGTCGCATTCACAGCCGAATAAGACGGTTTAGGGCGCGATCTCTTTGAAATGATTCGTCCTTTGACTTGCCTGAATCACGTTATGTGAATAACGAATAGTCGAGGAAACGGCGTCTTTTATCCTAAATAGAGCTTTTTAAGCAATCAGACTCACCTACTTCGTATGGTATGATCCAGTAGCTCGAAATCGGGCCGATTTCTTTCCTTGTGATTCTAGTTCTGATCGTATCCCATAGAAAGCCTAGCGTGGGATACGTACACCCAAAAGCAGATACACAAACAAAGTCAAGCCGGAAATAAGGATGGCTCTCCCAATTCAGGAAGTCGGAAATGGCCGGTCCGGTATTCCCTTGTTCCCTGTATTGGTTATGTTCTTTATTTCTCGTCTAGCAGAAACTAATCGAGCTCCGTTTGATCTCCCAGAAGCGGAAGCTGAATCAGTTGCAGGCTATAATGTAGAATATGCGCGGGATGAACGACGATTCCGGAATAGATAGATTCAAATTGCGTGATAGAATGGAAAATATAATCAAAATTCATTGATCCAATCAATAATTCAAAAAGAAGAGAGCCAAAGAACCTACTTCTCTTAACCATCATGAGATTTGGTAGGGGCAATCACTTTTTAGATCATGGCTTGTAATCCTGGAGCCTTTCCCTTGACAACCGAGCTTGCCTAAGTACGGCGTAGAAGAGAAAAAGTCTCATCAAGAGAGGGATTAAACCCTTTTCCGACAGACTGCTCGAATGGACAGACTCATTAAGAGAAGTGCGACCTCAGCACTGCATCTATCGACCGGGCTAACTGCCCCCCGTTTCCCGAAATACTTATTTTGCATGGGCCCACAACTGCAATCCAGCCATAAAGTTTGAAAGCTTATCTTCCTCACTTATACTAACCACTTCGAGCATCAGAGATTGGAAACTCTTCACATACTCTCTAACTGAACCCGTTTGCCTCAAATGCCTTAAGAAGTCTCTTGCTAGGCTCCATGGAGGTGAATTGGATCGGGTGAAAGTGGTTATCGAAAATCGATATCCTTTATTGGGATTGAGGAAAGAAGTGGGATGGGAGAGAAAGTCTTACGATCCAACTATTTGTGGTACCCCTAAGATCCTTGGTGCATAGGATTCCGACGAAATGCTATTGATTTTAGGAGGACTATAATGAGGAGGACGAAATACAGATATGTGCTACTACTATCCCGATGCTGCGAAGCTAGGTGGTGCTATTATGGCGGGGGAAGGGTCTACTTCTGGCATCTAGTCGTCATCGATTTCGAACAGCGGTAAGCCCGATAACAGGGAAAAAGGCAAAAACACTAGCTGATAGAGATGGCACAACTCCTTCTTCCTTCTCTGTGCGTGGCGTGGGTGTGGCTATTGATCGGATCATTTTTGTTAAGTTAAAGAAGCACCTTCCCTTCTGAAAAGAGCTGAAGTAGCCATGTTTGCAGGCATATGGGGAGCTGAATGGCTTCTTCAGAGGAGCCAAACCAAAGGGCTTAGGTAGAGATACATCCTAACTCTCAGTCTGACATCTAATGACATTAGGGTCGTCGACTTCACAGAGAGAAGAAGTACCAGTACTCCCCACTGGGAAAGAGAACGGATCCTCAGCCATTCTCACCAAGTCATACAACTTTCATAACAGACCGTATTGAAAGATCATTATATTCTTTCGAAAACGGTGTATACCCAAGCTGGCGGTTTCAATAAAGACTCAAAGTCCAGACTGGTATTACAAAGGTTGTACCTGTGAACCAACCCCCTACAGCGAAATAGGCACAAGGAAAGAGCAATAGACCGGACCAGCCTACAAAAACGAAACGGTCCCTCCGTAACCAGTCATCCATAATATCAAATAAATCATAGGAATAATGGCACCTGAGATAATATTGTTTCCGTAAAGTAGAGATCCAGAAACAGGTTCACGAATACCATCAATATCTACTGGAGGAGCAGCAATGAAGGCAATAATAAATACAGAAGTGGCGAAGATCCAGAAACAAGATATCGTGACCTTGATACGGAGCTGGAACTGCTAACTATGATGAATGCGCTAACTATGGATATGATGCCGGAAGAGGAAGTGCTCCCACCATAGTCAAAATCAAAAAAGGATAAACTAAATTCTACTCGTATCGTAGCATGAGACCCCCTCTACAGTAGTTGAAGATCGAAATAAAAAATCCCGGGCTAATTGATTTTTTAACTCTATCTGTCAATGGACGGGATTAGGATGCGATCAACCTTTACCTTAGCAGTAATAGAGATAGCATAGCTGTAGACAGGGGCAGGGCCCGAGACGGATTATATATAATAAAGACGGGAGTCGCTTTGATTGATTGGCCGAGTGGTTTAAGGCGTAGCATTGGAATTGCTATGTAGGCTTTTGTTTACCGAGGGTTCGAATCCCTCTCTTTCCGTAACTTCACCTAATTAACTAATGTTACTGACCGAAATGTATTAAATAGAAATGGAAATCATTATTCCAACAGTTAGACCTTTCTTTGATATAGATTCTCTATTCCTAATTGCTGTTTTTCGGAAAATACTGGAAAGAGTGGACAAGGAATTAAAATATCCCTGCCGATCTATGATACATGAATGGGATAAAAATCTAGATAAAACCCCCTTATCTTAACCTTAGGTCAATTTACTTCGGCGAAAGGGGAAAAATTGTCCGAACCCTTGTTATTTTAGTTAGGTTTCAGTCTGACGGGAAAAATATTCTACGACTAGCAATTCATTTTTTTTAAACCGACCAAATTACTATCTATTATTTGATTGACTAATCCTTTATATTGGAATGGGTAAAGAGTAAGATGTTTTGTCAATTCCTCATGGGGGGATGAATCGAGAGAATTTGGAAGAATCTGGGATTGATTGTGGAACCGAGCATATAGAACCCGGGGCGGGCAGTAAGATACGCTAGGCGGAGTAGTCGCTCTGAAGCAGGTTCTTCGACTGGATCAATGCATGTATGAACCCCAACAAAATCCCGAAGGTCTAGTCTAGAAAAAACCCAGATTTTGTTGGGTTAGCTTTTTGTTGGGTTAGCTTTTTTGGTAGGAAAGATATGAAACAAAAAAGAAAGATAGATATTCCCATGGTAAGAATAGGACAGTTGCACTAAGGAAGAGATGATCCCTACTTGAAAAGGCGGAGACAATACCTCTTGTTGCGAGTGACTATGTCGGTCATATAGAACACCAACACATAGAAAAAGGGCTGAAGAAACCAGTCCATGACTTGACATCGGTAGAATGCTACCTCCAATTCCCTGTATGTTCGATAGAGCCAAAGATTCCCCCCACTGATCGGAGTACGCCGATTACCCCCCGAACCGTACAAGATAGTTACCACCTATCATACGGCTTTATAACTTAACTTCTTTTTCTGGTCGTTCCGCTCTGTCGATCGATGGTAGTATAAGAGATCTGTAACCCCACGAAATTCTTTACATAATGGTTCCTGCTTCCTACCCATAGTTAGCATGTATCTCCCCGGGTCATACTTGAGTATTGTCGCTACCCCCTTCACCGAATGAATGAAGAAATTGTCTCTTTGCCAAGGCACCCATTGGCTATTATCTTACTATACCATAATTTGGAGCAAGTGGCAATGCAACGTTCTTTAGTTAAGAAAGAGAAGAGGCTGGACCTTTGTTATCAGTCCAGCTATACGCCCAGGGCTTTCCAAGTCCCTGCGCTCGAGCCTCCAAGGCAACTTACCCTGACGTAACAAAGAACGGTGAACTTTCTTAATCCCACTCCTGCAGAATGGAATACAAACGCTCCTTTTGGGCATTGGTTTTGGAGGATCATTCGTTCTTCACTCTCTTGCTATTACCCGCAGGGAGCGCAGCAACCAAGGTGCATATTATCATATAGAAAGAGGCGAGGCTTACGTTGCCAAGAGGGCATTGCGAGACAAAGGAAAGGCCCAATTCCCTCTGCAGACTAAGGTTGATCCAAAAGAGAACTTGGCCCAGTCTCAACATGAAGGAAAGGGGCTTGTTGAGTAAGGCCGGCTTTCGAGCCCAAGCCTACGTTTGCTTAGTAAGCTTGAGCGCATCTATCTCATATCAAGGCTTTCCTTGAGTTTTCCAAAAGGGGCGCGTTAGCTAGGCCGTTTTCTTGCAGGAGTTCTAACGCGCGCCCTTACATTGGGAATAATTGTCACCTAGAAAGCGAATGTTCATCTTATTTTTTAGCAAGTACTGTAGGACAATGGAGACAGCTATGATCGGGCAATAGCGTAGATACAGTAGAGCTCGCGCTTCTTTAATTCGATAGTTCGATAGTCGGAACTCTTGGCCTCTGAGTCCCTTTTTTAATTTGATTCAATTGTGAAATAACACGACGTGTGTATCTAGGGAATAGTTGCGATTCTGTAACCGCAGGCAGCCCAGCCGACTTAATGATGGCCGCGCATGAGATCGCACGAGCACTTCGATTATGAGTCGGGGGATGCGAACATAGTGGCCCTAAAATACCTTCTGCGCTATCTTAAAGGCGAAAAACTTCCATTTTGAGACCGCGACCCATCGCGGAGCACTTTCTCACTGATTTAGTGAGATAAGTGTGAAATTATCCTCCTCAACCTAATAATCAACTTCCAAAGGATGGAATGATTGTAGGATCAAGAAGGCTTCTTTATATAAAGAAAGGCAGCAGCAAGAACTATATCTGTCAAAGAAGAAGAGTCAAGAAGGAATGGAATGGAAAGTTTGGATGGAATGTGCCTATGAACTATTCCTCTTTCAAGCTCATTACGCTCATTCCCGAGGAGCACTTCACTTCACTCGCTTAAGCCGAATTTACGAATCCCTTCCTTAAATAGATCGATGCTTGTCCTTGCCGCACTCTTCTGGTACAAAGGACTAGACTGACGTTTTTAAGACCTCACTAATCAGCCTTACACTTTTGCGTTCATAATTTTTGAAATGAACCCCCGGATGAAGAGAAAATCTCCCCTCCCTTTTACTAAACCATTAAACCCATAGAGAGGGGAGATTCGAAGTAGGTCAGGTCAAATAGAGCTGTCTTTGAAAGCTGTCCAATCGGTCTAACCAATCCTCTAGTTGAAGAGTATTTAGCGCTTTACTAAGATTCTAATCTAAAGTCAAGGACACTCTATCATGATCTTAGGAATCTACAACTCTCTTTACTGAGCGAGACTCCATCCATATCCCTACTAGTGGTTATTTTTTCCATTCTATCATTTGTTTGACAGCTTAAACTAGGCTCCACTTTAGATAGGTTTTTGGTTTTAATCAAGATAGGTCAAGGGCGCGTCGGAACGGTCGGTAGCTGCTTAGTCTCATCCGACATAAAAGTCTCCTTGTACTGCTTTTTTTTTCTTTGAAAAAAAAAGAAGGGGGTCGATTTAGGCTCCTTCCCTTCCACTGCATAGCTGCGCTAGCAGGTACTACGAGCCCTCTGTCCCACGCATCTAACCAGCTCGCGTGGTTCACCGGTTCCACCGAAAACTCTCATTTGTTGAAGCGGAGCATAGTGCGCTTTAGGCGCCGAGTAGAGCCTAGCTTGTTAGAAACCTCATCTCAGTATTCCATTCAAGAACCAAGCCTTGTTTGTCACATCTAGCTACTCGGATACGAAGGAAAGAGCGGATCGGATGGTAGCATCGGGTGTAAACTCCTATCTATCGGTTGCATCCTTAGGAACTACCAACTTAATAGGAAAGAAGAGAGAGAGACATCGGGTTACTCTCCGAGTCCCTACGGGGGAAAGGGATACGCGCAAAACTTCAAGAGCTACTTGCGTCAACTTTATTCACCAGAAGGATGCTTTTATAGCTATGAAAGTGGTGGATAAATTCCTCGCGACCCCTACTCTAATCAAAAGACTAAAGGCCCCTACTGAAGATAGGTCGCCAAACTACGACGAGAGTTTGGCCTTTTGAAGGGCCAGTCGCGTAGGGCGACCGGGCCAGGCCCCCCCGATCCCTATAGAGCGAAAGAGCTGCCTGGTGATCCCTAGGTTGTAGCAAGCCTTTTATTATCGGCTTTTTCGGAGTAGCGAAGGGATTGCCTTGAAGCCCGAACGGTGAACGGTGTCAACAAGCTTCCGCTCTGCTTAGGACGGACCAATCATAAAGTGAGTAAAGAAGGATGGAACTCACTTTAGCGTACCTTGCTAAAGTCGGAATCTGTCCAACCTTTCAGAAGTAAGGGTCTCTTTTGCGCCGGTTTACAGTAAGCTCGCTTGGGGGAACTCGCTTGCGCTTTAGGATTCAAAACCTTATGTATGATCGGCGCTTGCGGATTAGCCTTATCTGGAGGCATTACAAGAAAGCTAGCGGTGCAACTAGCTAGGCCCTTAGGCTTATTTAAATAAATATTCCAGCTGGGCTAGTCAGACTAAGTTAGTCAAAGAAGGAAGACAGGATCAGAACCGTAACCCTGTGTCATAGGGCAGCAAAGGCACTATCGGGGAGAGGCTTTTGAGAGAGATAGGGGTGAAGCGGATCCTTTAATTGACTATGCTGAGCCCCCCCAGGCACGAGGGCTCACACAGCTGCATTGACTTATTCAATCTCTTGTGCTTACGCAACCTTAGCTTCGCGTCAGTAGTGGATAAGTTTCGCAAGTCAAAGGTTTTCTGAATGTGCTAGTCATCATGGTACTAAAAAAAAAGAAATCCTTGAAAGGCAAAGCGAAAGCACAACGAGGCATACCTTTAGGGATGTGTGATAATTTCTCATCAGCTCCTCAGCAAGTCAAATATTATCCAAAAATTCTACGCCCCTCAACAAAGGCGGTTTGCTGTCTTCCAACAAGCAGGGGTATTCGTCATGGGCGGAGAGAGCATCTGAAGGGTTGCTTCACCAAAGGTGATCACACACCGACCCGAGCGTTGTAACGATCCAAAGGAAGATCTCCTGGCTGAATATGAAAAGTTCTTATTTCTATTTATTCATCGGTCTTGCTTCTTTCGCTCCCTGCGGGTAATAGCAAGAGAGTGAAGAACGAATGATCCTCCAAACAAAAAGAGTGATTGAGTCCGACTCAAGCGAGTGAGTGAAAGGCGTGGCAAGAGAGCGAGTTCGACTACGCTCCAAGACGGAGATGCAAGCTTTATTTCTGTCTCTGCTATTGGATGTCATAGTGTGGCATGCGCTTTATCAACTCTAATGTTACTGGGTCTGCCTTATTTTGAAAAGCTTTCGAAGTAAGCTAAAGCTTCCCTTATTAGGTCTTGAAACGAAAGAAGAAATAGTGTGGGATGAAAGTCCGGGCGTTGCAATCAAGATTTCGTAGTTAGACCGTTGATACCCTGCCTAGCTGAATAACTGACCGACGGCGGAATGGTAAGCTTCCTCGTTCACTTGCGCGGGTCGGCACTTATTTCGTATGTGATGCAACTACAATGCTTGAGAGGTCTAGTGATCGGTCTCAAAAGCAAGATGGGAATGGTCAAACAGAGGAATCGAGATAGATGTCTGTCTCTGCCTCACCGTAAGGGTTTCCCGAGAACAAGGGCAAGCCGACCACTATTTCTCCATTCAAGGCTATTTGGCAGAAGGAGCGTCATCACAGGACAAACCAATCCTTTCGACAAATTATCTTCCTTCGCAAGGAGGGATTCATCCATTCATGCAGTCAGTAGTCAAATGGTCCCTCTATCTAATGAATCAATGGCCGCCGATTCAGTTCAATGCTCTTTAGTGCCTTCGTGATATCTAAGGAGAGAGGAGAACACACTATAGCTTAACTACTTGCCTTTAACGACTAGAGTTTCGATCGAGCTAAAACCTTTATTTGTTGGTTGGCTACACTATTGGAAGAGAGGGGCTCAAATACTCAGATTCATTTCAATCTGGTTGGGTGAACATCCATCTCTCTATCCTTTTTCCCGTGTCTTGGTCTAGTGGTCATTCCTCGCCCTCGATCACAAACCATTTGCTTAAAGATTCATGAAGGATGATATTGAAATCTTACTAGAAAAAGAAAGACGAAAAAAAAAGTGCAATTTTGCAGTGACTTTCTTGCCTTACTCTTTTTTTTCTCGAAAGAAAAGGCCTTTTTCCACCTATTCTTCTTAAAATGAAAGTCATAGTGCTACGTGCTACTCCTAAACAAGAGCAGGATGGGGTGGGGTATTAGTATATCTAACACAAAATTTCAATGTGAAAAATTGTTTAGTTATGATTTCTCCCGGCCTCGGGCATTGGGGACACCGTTTTCGGAGGTGAAGGCTTGCGCCGGGGAGTCGGGAGCGTCGACCTTTTATCTAATAAATGCATCCCTTCCAGAAGTCGGGGTTTGTTGCAATTATTAGCTCTAGAATTACTACGGTTATCCGAGTACTCCAAAGTTAACCTATTGGAGTGAATTGTAAGCCCCAACGACAAAGGAACCTATGGGCGAGGCATTCTTTTCGATCTTGTGCCCGGTACACTTAACACCAACTCAATCTCGATAAAGAAGGAAGGGATTCATCTCATCTCATCTCATAGTTCTAGAAAAAGGAAGGAAGAGTTCATTTTTCGACGCTACGATTTCTCTTTCTCTTATGAAATTTTGAAAAGATCACTCCAAGGTCCTACTATATTAAAAAAATCTTGGGCCATTTTGATAAAGATGTCGATTTCTAATTTTATAGTTATAGTTGTCTTTTTGAAACAGACAGTTCACAGTGCTTAACTCTGACTGTGACAGAAATGCCGCTACCTCTGCTACTTGACGCTCCCAGGGCGAATGAATCGTTTTGCCATATAGACTATCAGCTTTTTCCTTGAATTGGGACGGGGTCCCTTTCTCCGTTGTGAGTGACTTCGCCGGCCAGAGGCCAGACTCCTTGTGTAGACAGCTTGTGTTGTAGACGGCTGGATCCCTGTCTTATGCACTCTTATGCATATGCACTGGTTAGAGGAGAGATTAGAGCCGCTTCGGCATTAGCTTTCTTTCCAGATTGACATGCTATTTATCTATCAGCGTTGCCACAGCTTTTACCTCGAGTGGCTCTTCGCGGCTTGCAAAGCGTGCTTGAATTGGCTCCTTGAAGAGTTTGATCAGCGAGAATTCAACCAGCGAAGGATCCAAGTCTCAAAGCGAAGGCAGCACGGGTCTTGACTCCGAATCCATGAAAGGGACTCAAAAAGATTTCATTCTTTTCTTACCTGACAGCTCTAAAAAACAAATTTTCGTTAGTATGTAAAACCTTCTCGACTCTTTGATGGCGAAAGGCCCTGTGATAGCCAGGATGAATGCTGAGTCTACTTAGAATACAGCATAAAGGCCATAGATAGAAGAGAAGACAAAGGTATCCGCGGCAGATAGAGGCAGGATGCAGGCCTTAGAAGAAAAGGTATATAGGGCATTGGGGCAGTTCCTCCGCGCTATTGAGAGAAAAAATGCGAAAAAGTTCCATACCTTAACGGAGAAGTATGCGCAGGATAAAGTAAAGTAGTAGTGGAGAAAGGAGAGAAAATCAAAAAGAATCTACACTCTGTGGAAGAGAAGATTAACACCTTGAAGAGTCAGATCACCACAGCAAGAGCAGCCAGACGGACTACTATAGTGAGTCTAGTGACTACTAGAGTAGAGTTAAGTCAAAAGGTATGGTCTAGCAGCCTTTCCGAGCGAGCCTCTGGGATCTCCTGTAAACCCCCATGATGTGGTAAAGGGAGGATATTAGGGAAAGCAGTGAGTGGGGATTCCCCTGCAGAGAGCCGGATGAGGGGAGACCTTCACGTCCGGTTCGGAGGGCGGGGATATCCCGACCCTACTATCATTATGCCTTTGCAATGTTACTTGGTTCAACTCAGCGCAAAATAATATTCTATAGAATAGAAGTTCCACATCGTTGTGACTCTTAGACAATAGTCCTATTAGAATCTCCTAACAGAGGTGTGGATGTCTTTGGGGTGAGGCATGAAAGGAGGATTGTTGAGAAGCGGAAGCCTAGAAAAGTCGGCGAATCCGCTTTTAAATAGAACATGCAAGAAGCAAGAAGCTGTCCAGAGTAGAGTTAGGGGAAAGCGAGCTTAGTCCAGTTACAGGTTACAGGTAAGCTCATGAATGCCTTATTAGAGTGAATACCTCTTTCAAGTGAGTGAAGTTAGATGAAGGGAATGCTCTAGGTAACCAGTCAGTCGACAGGGGTGTTACCCCCTAAACCACTAAAAAAGGTCTTCCATTAGCATCACTATCATGTAAGGGCTGGGCGTCCATGTCACAGAACCTTTCTCTAGCCAAGAATCCCATTATTGATTGAATCTGGGCCACGAAAACCAACCGAAAAAGGGGCAAACTCATTCCATACTCGCATCGAGCTCAAATGGATTCGAATTCAAATCAGTTTCACAGGGTCCTCGGCTCGGCTAATCCAACTGTCAAGGACAAGGATGCTGTCGGGCTCAGATGATGCTCCGTTTCGGGATGTCATTGATTTGCCCACTTAAGGGCTTTTTCAGGCATAACCATCGCATCTTAGGGCTAGTTCAGTGTAGTATAGTTCTAAAACAACTCGTCCTTGTCCAGTAGTAAAAGGGGACAGGAACTAACCATACCACCTTCGGAATACCCCAGAAGGGAATTTTCTCTACTCCCCTAATCTTCACTTTACGCCACGCCGACTCCACTTTCGTCATAAGGCGTGGAATTAGACCAAGGGAAATCTCTATAGGAACTAGTCTCTTAGATTTCGCACATAGGAGATCGAGACACAGCCCCAGGGCTATGGGGAAAGATGTAGATCGATCGCCCTAGATAGACAACTACATAGAGGGACAGACCGAGAAAATTAGTACGCGTGACACCTACTTTCTCATCTGTACGCCTCTCCCTTCCACCCTCCTTTAGTAGTGGTCCTTTTCAATCAAAAAACACGCACTTAAGGCGGGAGAGGAATGGAGTAACTCGACTGGTTGGAGAGGGGTGAAGCTTACATACAGTACTATTATGAGTACCCAGAGGGAAGTATTCATGAAGGAAGAGCCAATCATATCTTTGGGGTCTTCCCCCTTCAGTCTCTCAAGAAATAGAACTTCCCTCTCTGGATGGTTTCTATCTTTCTACCGGGGCCCTCTCTTTTGGAATTTCATCCACAAAACCAAGAACTGATAGAATTGTTGATGCCACCGAAAGAAGAGTGGAATTAATGATTTGAAAAAGAGGGCTAGGTCTAGCCAAGGATTGAGTCCTTTTCTTTTGGATCTGCTACTCGACCCGTATTCTACGGATGCTTGCTGGCCGGTGGGAGGGAATGAAGAGATCTAGCAATTGCAATTGAAATCGCGGGAACCTTGGACCAGGTGTCTTGCTTGATTAAGAAGAAGTTCTTCTTTCCAATAAGAAGCTCTGGGTCTCAATCAATAGAAAGTCTAGTATGCCCTCTCTCTTGTCGAAAACATTTCCGAACGGGAAGACGCATGGTTCGCGCTTCTCCTGAAAAGGAAATGGGACTTACGGCTATAATGCGCCCAGCTTCCAGGATAAAGGATTTCACTTTTGAAGAGCGGTTGAATTATTCGTACTTATTTGACAATCGCTTTCTGTTACTTTATTGTTTGTTGATTGGTTTCAGTAGTCCAGAGTCCCTCTTTTTTTTGTTTACTTTCATTCTTCGGCCTTCAATGCAGGCAGGTAGTAGCTGCTGGAATAAGCTTTTAACAAGATAGATCGGAATCAAATATAGTAGAGAAAGCTCGTGCCTTGGCTTTCCCCCGGCCCGAACTGATCCGGTGATGGTAACAAGACTGACTCCATCTGTCTCTGAGATCCGAGAATAAGGTATGCCATTGATATCCGGAAATGTTAATCGATTTACAAGCCTCAAGGGAACAGACCTATGAAAGCCTTTCGCTAGGGACTGACTAATAGCTTCACTTGCGATTCTCCCTGTTCTATTGCCCAGTTGCCGATCCACTTATAACAAGTGTGCCATGGTTAGATGTTCCTACGATCATCTCCTCGCCTTATAGAACACGCATCCCTTGGATCGCCTTATGTTGCTGCCTTTCATTGGCTCCAGATAAGAAAAGCGCAGGGGAACAGCAGGGCTTGGAATCGAATCTTCACTACCTATTTTACGGGAAAAAGATGTTTTCATATTAATATAGAGAGCATATCTCTAGTCGGATTCAGTGTGGAATTTGTTCCGCGATCCGAGGTTGCACGAGACGCTCGAGCTATAGGGAAAGAAGCTCTTCCGAAGGAGAGGAACAAAGTAGGTACTTGCCCTTTCCAACCCACGTTCTGGTACTGATAACAACGTAGCTTACTTAGCTCAATTACCCATCCGCTTCCTTTGAACATGGATTTTACCCAGATACCTTTGAACGTTATCAAAGCACTTTCTGAGCGGCTGTGATGCCGGGAAGAAAGCCAATCACTCTTTCTTTATCACCGTAAGTAGCAATAAACTGGTCTTAGTCCCGGTAAGCCTAAACGCTCCATCTTTAACTGCCAAGTCAGCTCCCTTTGCCTCCGATATGGATAAAACAAGGTCCAAGAACAAGAATCTTTCGATTTTTGAGCCGCCCTTCCCTTGAACAGGAGCTTCAGCTTAAGTAGCCGCTGGTGTCGAAGCTGAAACTGCAGGATCTCTACGCCCCTCGAGGACACCAATTCAAAACAAAAAGGGGGAGGCCCAATAGATGGCTAAAGTCGGTCTTCGGTTTGGGAAGTCGAAATCGGCATCGCCCGAAAGCGGGTCTTGGGCTTTCAAGGATAGAATAGATATGTATGCGCATTCCTCGACTTCAAGTTGAGTTGAGCAAAGGTGCATTAGCCCAGGAACATCTCTTACTAAAAGTCAGGAAGGAGAGGGGGAATCTTTCATCTTTGAACAGAGGGACTAGGAGAGGGGGGTTTAGCTTGCTCCCTTCGTGGTCATTCTTTCAAAGGGAAGGGGGATGCAATCCTTACTGTACAAGAGTGGAACGTAGAACCTCAATGCAATGGTTGGAGCTCTGACCTCCTCAATCTTCCTCCATTCCATCGAGCCCAACCACGAAAGATTTTATAAAAGACATGGTTTTCGGCTCGTAAATCGCTCTTCTTCCTTTACCGGAGGTGTCAGTAACAATAGCAATCCTCCCTCAGTCCCAGGAAGTGATCCGGATCCGTAGTCGGTGTTCTTAGTGCTGTAAGTGGTACGCACGCCTTAGTCTTAGACTCAATCTTTATGCCAGTAAAGTTTAAGTCTTCCTATTCCCGGAGCCAAGGAATCTCTTTCTAGTGGCTAACTTTACCCAGAAGGTTAGGCCCTTCCAAGGCGTCTTATTATGCTCGCATGGGTGGTCTTTTTCTTTTAAGGCGTCCTAGAAAATGTTAACTACAAACTGTTAAAGTGAAAACTGAAACTAGAGTGGCTTACTTAAAGGGGAATCTGCAGTCTTTTATTCATTATTCCTGGAACTCAGACTCCTGAAAGCACCTCCGGTCTAATGCACTAAAGGAACTGTCTGATGCGTTGCCAAGGACGGCGCCCCCCTAGCGGCCTATTCTCTAGCAGCTGCTTCTAGACCAGCCTATTCAATTGCAGCTACTTCGAAAAAACTTCCTATTATGGCTATGTAAAGGGACCGGCTTCCCAGAAAGGTTAATACCCTAGGATTAATCCCCATATGGAACTGGGTGAGGGATTCTCCACTCGCAGCTCGTAGGGCTCGCATTCGCTGATGGGCGGGCCCTATAAGGCCCGGATCCAGCGCTTCCTTATCATTAAAAAAAATAAATAGGCTGGAACTTCTTCTTCTTCATGAATAGTTCTTCATACATGTATGGACTCAAAGAAGAGTCTTCGTCGCATATACGCTGTTAGGCGGGTAGGATAGGGAGGTCGCAGATGAGCTGTATTCATGAAATGAAATGACTTACTTGATTGAACTCTACTTATTGAGAATCAGCTGTGAGGGGATGCCCTCTTGTTCACGAATGCCCTGTTGGAGGAATATCTACTGTTCTTGCCTTGCCTTGTTAGGCTGTTTTCGACGGGTCGGGTCTTGGCTCGATTCTCGATTGGAAGTATCTTGACAGGCTTCTCTTTATACATGAAGATGCATTCAGAGAAAAAGCCAAAGAGGTCCCTCAATGCAAGAAGACCAGACTTCACCGCTCGGGTAGTGGTGGAGCTCAAGAAAGCTGAAATCAAAAAGAAAGAAGAGAAATTGGGCCATGTTTCCCGAGAGAGGCCGCCTTCTCTCAGGCCAGCAGTCTTCTACTTCTAGTCGACTGCTTTATGATGGGCTTCCCTGTTTTGTTTCCTAGGCTCTGCTCGCTTCGTCTACGCTCCGACCCTAGCCAAGGTTGCCTTCTTTAACTGAATGTGTGTGTTAAACTGGAGCTCCCACCTTTGAAAGAGTTCTTTCATCGTCCTCTCAACGAAGGAGGGCCCCTTCGCTAAAAATTCCTGCTTTTTTGTCATATATGCATGCTTTATGCTCTAGAACATAGCTTACCATGCACTGACCTCAGCCATGTGTACTCCTTTGTTCCAAAATGATATGGAAAATAAATCCCGGAAAAAGGGAATAAAAAAAGAGGTACCCCGGAAAGAAAGATCGGCAGAAAGGGGGCCTTGTCCTGACCTTAGGAATCAATGAAAGACTTCGTAGCTCAGTCAGAGGGGAGCGTCCTATTCTCATCTTACAATAATTAGCTTTTATTTTGATGACACTTTTCCACGTGGATGCGACGACTATTCCCACTTTTCGACGAATCGTTCCACTCTTGGACAGAGGGGCGCAACCAGATAGAAATGCTGCAAATAACTTGAGAAGGGAGTTCCTACGAAAAGATACTACATCATCATCGATAAGCTGAGCTCCACCCGCATAAGCATTTCCATGTGCTCCCTCCGAATGCTGAGACTGTGCATCCTTTTGCGTCCGTCCCAGAGTTTTCCGACCCTTGGCCTACCCGGACGCTACGGGGAGTCCTTATACGATTATGCTGCCTTTCTTTCAGCAACAGCCCGGAATTCAGGGCCTCTGAACATGGAAGAATATATCTCCTTTCTTACTGGCTATGCCCTCATTTATTATGAAAATGTCTTCCACAAGTCCAAGTCTCACCTTTTTTCTGGGGCTTTTACTCCCTTTCGGTCGAGTTTCCTTATTTTCCACCAAGAATAGCATTTCAACCAAACCTGCTTTCCCGAGCAAAAGCAGGACCCTTGAATTTCTTTATCAATCACACGTGGATAGGGACAAAAGCCTGGACGATAGAGGTCCCGCAGAAGATGCAGCAATCTCCGTTTATGATCAAGACAAAGCTTGTATCCCGGATTTTTTTGCTTTGTGCGTAATGTCAACTAAAGCGCTTGGGCTAATACTCCACCTTGAAAGGTCTATTGTACCGAAAAAAAGGTGGAACTAATACCTCCACGTCCCAGAATGAAACAGGGACCAGAAGGCAAAGACCGGGTTTGGTTGGTTGCCCGAAGGGCTATCTGATCCGATCAACTGCCTAAGCCGTAGCGCGCTAGGCCCGGCCCCCTTTTCAGTAGATGGGATTAGGATGAAAGGGCTTTCTTTCATTAACATCCAGTAAAGGAGGCGGATTATCGATAGGGGGCTAGCTTGCTTCCACTGGCGGCGGGATTCTAGGTATACCTGATCTCGTCAGAGAGATGGCGGGTTCATACCGTTGTTTTCGGAGAAATGGGTGGACGTGGATCGATTTTACGGTATAGACGCTTATGACCTCCCCCTCTATGCCTTGCGGTAATGATTCCTCTGGCATTACGACCTTTACCACAATGATGCTGTCCATAGATCAAATTATTTCGTGGATTGGATTTCCCATTAGCTGAAAGTAGGTCTACAGGGTGAAGACTCTCTATCGTAAGATCGTTGAGTATAGCGATGGGATTCCTGAGCTTTTGAGACCTCTTCTCATCCTCTGTTGCGAGGCTTCGCCGATTGCATTTGATTATATCTTCACCGAAGGAGGCGGGAAGCTACCGGTAGAGAACGCTGTAATAATAATTGGGCCATGAGACACTTTTTTAAGTCTTGCAAAAGAAAGGGCCTGCTGATAGAGCTGGGCGGGGAGGCGATACTAGTTTCTCTGATAGGCTTGAGCCAATTCGAACCATGAATTCCATCTATCCGGAATCTTTCTTGCTTTCCCGGAAGGCTATTCCCCGATCCTCTACTTGCATGATCGTCTAACCAACCAACACGGCTGTTTGCAGTACCTATTATGACGCCTGCTGGCCGGGCGAATCGAAGTTCTCTTCCGGTCAACTGTCCACCCAGTCAAGTGCAAAAAGGAATAATATGATTCGGAAGCAGGGGCGAGAGCTAAATCTGAGTTATTTTAAACAATAACCGTTTAATCTACTTCCTAAGTTATGAGCATGACATGCGTTAGACTTTTTGGACTTATATGCTTAGGACCACTGCTTTGGATAACTAAAGACCAAAGAGATGCTTCCTATACCGGGGGTCCGAGGCTTAATTCAAGCAGTTTAAGCGAGTGAAGTATCAGCTCTTGAATTACGAGCAGGGGAGCGAATGGTGCAACGGCAGAGACTACTGACCCTCTTCTTGTTTTTAGCCGTATGTTACGAGTCCGGGAAGCCATGTCAGTTGAACCAGTCTATCTGCTGAGCGTACAGCTTCTTCTTTCCTTAATCTCGAACGCTTCACTTCGTCCCTTTCCCTTTCGGGCACATGAGAAAATGGCTCTATTTAACACAGTTTTTCCTTTTGATTCTCTCTTTGAAGCCGTAGCTTGCTGGCTTTGCTTTGCCCTTGGGTTTGTCAACCAACCTATGGCTATGGCTATCTTGATGCCCGATCTCTGGAACTAAAGGTAAGCTAAGGAAAGCCTTGTACGGTGAGACCAGAAGAATGATTCATTTGGATCGACGAGGACTAGTAAAGTCAAGCCTTACCTTACTCTTGCAAGTCTTTTCGTGTGCATGTCTGCTTTCTTCTTCTCAGATGCTACATAACCGCTCTTAGTACGAATCCCCTGCGAGTATGCCTCCCTTTCGTACCGATCGTCACTGTCTTTCCTTGATGACTTGGATCAATGAGACAAGGAGTTACTCAGAGCTGTTGCTAAATGCAAAATAAAGAAATTTCCATTTTCCACTTAACATGAGTTTAATACAGTTAGACCTAAACGACATTCATTAGAACATAGCGGTCCTGCACTATACGGCTTGCAGCGCCTCGCCCTATCTTGCTGGAGGCTTCTAAAAAAAAGCGGTGGATTACTGAGATTGGTTCTCGCATCCCTGTGCCCAAAAGGATGGGCGAGTTCGGTTTGAGTCTTCATCGATCGGGTGGATCTATATGCTCCGGGGTGGGGCACCAGAACACGAGTAAGTAACTGCCTCTAGCAGCCTAGCTTGCCTTGCTTCCTTGCTTCATAGAGCCTAGCACTGAAGGAGAACTGCTCTACTTCAAGGATAGCTGCGAAACTGGCAAAGGGACAATGCATTGCGCTTGGTCTCTGGTTTCGTTTGGGGCTTTATGCAAGGTGGGATGAAATAGTAAGATATTCTCAGATGTCCGCGCGAGGAGTTAACGACCGGACGTGATGCAACCTAGGGATCACCAGGCAGCTCTTTTGCTCTATAGGGATCGGGGGGGCATAGCACAATTCTTCTTGGAGGAGGGTTGTTTGCCCTGTGGAGCAAGCTGCTTTCTTATCTTAGAATATTTTCTATTTCAAAAAATCGATTCTTTCATCACTACTGAAGGGCACATTGGGCCTGTCAGTTTCTCAATCGAAGGAATAGAACGAGATTGAGGACGTATCTTCATCTTATTCCTCGCCTTTTCTAGCCTCTCTTTCTCCGATCATAAAGCCCCCTGATCCCTTGATTTTTCTTTCATCCCCCCTGAATAAGTAAGACCCCGCTCTTTCTAATTCAAAAAACAAAAAAAGAAAAGAGGGGCGAAGCGTCCGTTTGAAGTGGCGAAGGCCTATGCTACAATCGGCTCATGGGAAAACTTCATATGGGTTCGATGTACTTTTATCTTCAACGAGCGGTCCGGCATCACTTAATACGGATGACTTCTGTTTTTCCACCGGACCACAGTCTTGACCTCCGATCGAGCTACGAACACGAGTAGGTAGGCGGCTAGGGGGGAGAGGGGCTGCCTTTTCAATCAATCTCCGGCCGCTCAGTGCCGCTATTGGTGCGAGTTGTAAGGAGTCTTGGTCTCGAGTCAAGCTGGGGCCTAAAAAAGGTCAAGGGAGCCGAGTCTCATACAAATCCAATAAAAGACACTGAAAAATGTATAACTCATGGCTGGAAACAACCCTTATGGTTTTTCCTACTAAATAAACCGGGCTTCTATCAGGAGTTTTGTTTGTCGATCGATGTGAAAACTCTCGCTTTATGCTTGAGAAACCGCCTTACCGGACATGAACTATATGAAGAGATAAAGCGCGGATTGACCTTTCATCCTGGAGGAAAAGTCACTTGTTTCAAAAGATAGGGGTGCAAGGAAAAAGTGGTTTCATCAGGATCCGGTCCCTTCCACCGATGGTTGAGTAAGCTTCCTCTGTCCTCCCCTTTAGTGCCCGCTGAGACTTATTTCCTCTCGACTATAGTATAGTTGAATGGAAGTTGAATTTCCTAAGTCTCCAATAATGTCTTTTTTCGAGTCCCCATAGTGCATTCCCCTACATAGTCTGTAGAGTTATTTTTCACTAAGAAGGATTGGATTGCAATATAAAAAAGAGAATGAACGGATCGAAGACCTATTCTGATCTCGAAATTCACCTGTAGAATCTCCCTGCCGACCAAAAGGAGTCTTTGTACAGCTACCCGAGGTGCATTGCCCATTGACTAAGAAGGGGGCGGGGGAGGCAGTCTTCGAACTAGACCTATCCACCACTCCTTTCCCACCCACGTCTGCCGGCGCTACCTAATGAAGATTGAAGACTGGAGCATCCGTCCCCACCAGTCGAAGGAGAGGAAGAAAAACTTAGCATGGAATAATGGTAAGAAAGGAATCCTTATCCTGCCCTGGGGAAGGATTTTCTCACCGCTATCACTAAACTAGACCAAATGACGTAGTAATTCTTGGGGCACTACACAGTATTGAGGTTCCGGCTGAGTTCCACCAATGGACGCCCCAGTCAGCTGATCTACGACCACCTCGCGGAACCCACCAGTGGGGCTCACTTCTATTAAAAAACGTCTTCTTCTATGAGAAGGCTAGGGTGTCGCTGCTGGAGAGGAGACTTCGCTGGACCGAGAATGAGCATGGGCTAATCCAACCAATCTTGCTTGGACAATGGAAAGAGCCACAGGTTTATCTCTCCATCGAATCAAATTGGCCAAAGGTGTGCGTTCATGAAAGAATAATAGCAACTCTTCACCAGTTCAGAGATAAAAAAAAAGTGAAGTAGATCTCTGTATGCGCTCCTGGCTTTCCCAGTTATCGGCCACAAGGTTGGTGGCGGCCACCTTCCTTCATTCACTCGAATAAGCGTCAGGTAAGCTGCTTTAACTTAGAAATTGAATCTAATATCTTTCTTCAAAAAGTAAAGGTAGGTAATCCTCTTCTTTTAATTAGCCTCAAGGGTAGCTCAGACGCCCTCTTCCCATTCATCTTTCCTTTGGGATGAGAAAAGTCTGCTCTCTCCTTATGAATTGAATCTTAAGTAGGGGGCTTAGCCCGCCCGCCTACCAATCAAAGAGGCTGAGAGTAAGCGTAAGCTCACCCGTAAGCTCTTCGAGCTTCCCTTCATTCGCTCCGCGCCCACGATCTCTCCCAGCTGGATCACTGAAAGAAGGATGCGACGAATCATCACTCGAGGCCTCAGACCAGAGAATGGAGGTTTTCTCAACCGTTTTTGGTTGAATGAATTGGAGAGCTTGCTAGCGAACCATAAAATCCTCTTGGCTAATCTGTATGATGCATCACATTTCACTTTCCTGAGTCGCATTCCCCTATGACTACTCTGGAAAACTTATTAGTTAGAGCTAGCAGCAGAGGCGTCAGCAGCATATGATCCATCAGTGGCAGAGCCAGATGCAGTAGTTCCCCCTGAACGACGATCCTATCCTAAAGGAGAAGGAGGAGTAGGAGGAGTAAGTTTTCTTTGAAGATCTAGGAAGAAATCGGACAATTATGCCCATGCTGCTTCTCAATCAAAGCCAGAAACTAAGCAGGCGGATTCCCCTCATCTTGCAAGTCGGGGCAGTAGAGTTGATCTAAAAGAGCAGCCTCCCAGAAGAACCTCTCGATGCTCTCCTTGTCCTTCCGGGATGTCGAAAGCTTCAGTCAACAGCCCACATCTATCTAATAAGAGTCCTTACCCTGCATTCATCAATATCAATGGTTCGGTTTGGCTTGTTTGGTGCTAGGAACAGAGCTTCCAGCAAGATGTCCATCATACTCGTTCCTCTTGTTGCCTGATACAGAGTCAAGCACAACCATTGATCGACCTGGACCAGACAATCAATGTAATGTCCGAATGGCACGACCTATCCTTAAAAGGGAAGGCACTTTCCAGTGCGCACTAAGGGGCGTAGCGGATAGCTCAGTAAACCAAGTAAGATCGGTAACACTCCGCTTCTTGCCCTGCTAGGTGAACTGTCTGGGTTACAAGCGAACGGGCTACAGGGGGAGAAGAAGGTCTGAGACAAGCAGTTCAAATTCAACCCAACTAGGACAGCCAAGGACCGTAGCTGAGGGAGAGAAGCGAAGCAAACCCTCACTGGACTGATAGAAAAGCAACTCGGCCTTCTGACAGCGGATAGGCCCGGTACTCAATATACGCAATTCCTCGCCCAGAAAAGATGGGATTTTCGCTAATGCGGATTCGCGAAGATATCCACGGAAGAGCTATTAGGGAAAGATTATTGGGTAGGGAAGTCACTCAATATCTCTACTATGCTCACTCCCCACTAGATAGCAAGAAAGCAAGGGCCGATTAGCCGCATCTTTCTTCTCTCGGCCTAAGGACTGCTCTTTTCCACGCTCTTACCAATTGAAGCGACTTCTGCGGATTGCGACCTGCACCTGGTCTTGGATCAAGGCTCTCAGTCGTTCAAGACGTCGATGCACCACCGTCGTCGGATGCTTGTCCAGCCAGCCCTAGCTTTTTCTCTTCTGTGTCGGAAACAGCCTTTCATCTGCTTCATCTCGTGCTAAGGAACGAACAGAACCTTGCCTAGTCCGTTAGACCAGTTTAAGTGAGTGGAAGTGAAGCAAAGACAAAGGCAAAACTCTCGCCAAGTTCGAGCTCGTTATTTGGTTTCGGCTTTCCAAACCTCAGGTGCGCAAAGGGGTGGAAAGTCCGTTCCTGTTGAACCTGCTCAACTAAAGCATAAAAAATCCTCCTTGGAAGAATACATAGATTCCTTGTATGGCTATGTCCAGAAAGAACGGGCATTAGTCAGTCACCCTACAAGAATACTTCCCCGAGGAGATTAGGAGGGTCCTTCAGAAACCAAACCATTATATGAAGAAGTCGTTTTGTCCACCTTAAGACACATTGAAGCATCACTTCTGCGAAAGTACTTTCAGCTCAGGGTCCTAGCGTAAAAAGTAGACATTATGACGCTTTTTATGGAACAGCGATTCGAAACGTTCGGAATGAAGCTGTCAATCATAAACCAGAAGATTACCAAAAACATTCCAAAGAATCTCCTAAAGCCAAGGCCCGATGAGAAAGGCAAAACCTGTTCCCAACGGGCTTGCAAGTTAGATGACCAAACCAAGATCAAAGGAAAAGCTCCCCTTTCTGACTGGACTGCTGAACTTGATTATATTCAATAGCTACTCCCTTCCCTAGCATCAAGAAAGTCTTAAAGACTTCCGGCACAAGCGCTGGAACAGGAACACTTCTACCTAGACCGCGTTCAACCGATTACTTTACTTGATTCCTTATTGGTAGAGGTGTTGACTCTGTGTACATAATTACATTATACCTTGGTTTCTTAGACTGTGGCTTCTCCTTGATTCGGATGGAGCCTTAAACGAATCCCGGTGAGCAGAAGAAGGATTCCATCACCACCCAGCACCCAAGCACCCAAAACCAGTACATCAAACTACCCACGGCTAACAACAACCCCGTTCGAAAAGACCTTTGAACTTACAACAACTTCGATTCTTTCTTTTCTTTAGAACTTCGCTTTCTCCTGAACCTGCGGGTGGTGCTGACTTGATCCGAGGTAAGCGTTAGCTTTAGCTTTCGACTTGACCTTCCGTCTAACACTCGGGATATTAGAAGAGAAGTGTCGTGGCTTACAACCTTGACTTTGTTTGAGTAGAATTCTTCTAACCTGAATTCCCTTATAGTCTCCGGACTGGATTACTTTAGCTTTGCTAGGCAACGCAAATATCGGGGCTGAAATCAAGCGTTCCTTAATGGTCACAAACGCCTTCTCCGCCTTGGGAGTCCACTAAAACTTACTCTCCTGGATGCAATTAGTAATGGGAGACATGATGGTGCTAAAGTGCCGAATAAATCATCGATAAAATGACGCCAAGCCATGGAAACTCCGCACATCAGAAACTGATTGTGGCCGCGACCACTGCCGGATCGTTTCAACCTTAGCTGAATCCATCGTCACCCCACTGGTTGACACAACATACCCTAAAAACAAAGCACTATCGGTATAGAATACACACTTTATTGGGGCTGCAAATAATTTCTCCTTGCGCAGAACAGTAAGGACTTCCCATAGATGCTCACCATGAGACTCCTCTGACCCACTATATAATAATATGTCATCAAAGTATACAAAACACACTTACCAATAAATGGTCGGAGTGCTTGGTTCATCACCCGCATGAACGTGCTCGGTGCATTGGATAATCCGAAGGGCATAACTAGCCACTCGAACAATCCTTCCCGTGTCTTAAATAATATCTTTTATTCATCACCAGGGCGGACTCTGATATGATGGTAACCACTTTTCAAGTCTAGTATGGTAAATATTGTTGCTCCAGCCAATTGATCAAATAAGTCATCTAATCTCGGTATCAGAAAGTGGTAACTAACTGTTATTTTGTTCATGGCTCTACTGTCTATACACATCCGATAACTTCCATCTTTCTTTGGCACTAGAAGTACGGGGACTGCACATGGGTTGAGGCTCTCTATGATGTAACCCCTCTGCACCAACTCCTCTACCTATTTTCTCAACTCTTCATGTTTTGTCGGGCTCATTCGATAATGTGGGCGGTTGGGCATCGATGCGCTTAGCACTAAATCAATCTGATGTTACATATCCCACAAAGGTGGAAGACCTTGTGGAAGGTCATCTGGGAACACATCGTGGAATTCAGACACCAAGGCGGTAGCTTTGGGGCGAAGACCCTTCCTCTCGGCTGCTATAGGAACCGTCGACACTCCCGTTGTCCTAGTTCCCACTAACAATAAAACACCTTCCGCCAACATCTCACGCACAAACAAGGATCGAGAAAGTAGATTACTACTGTCCCTGTGGAAGACATACAATGAGTATCTTTGGAGGGTAGTAGTACAATCTTTTTACCCGAAAAGGTGAACGTGTACGCATTCCGACGTCCTTCATGACACACTTCCCTATCAAACTGCTAGGAATGACCCAACAACAGATGACACATGTCCATAGGCACCACATCACACCAAACACTATCACGATACACATTGCTAATAGAAAAAGATACCAACACATGTCTAGTAACACAAATTTCATTACCTCATCTCAACCATGCCAAGCTATAAGGAGCAGGGTGAGGTACGGTGTTTAACTATAGCTTTTGCACAGCAGCTTCAGAAATCACATTTTCACAACTGCAAGAATCAATGATGAACCTGCATACCTTTCCTCCAACGGTACATGTGGATAGAAAAATGTTGTTCCGCTGTAGGTCCTCAGATGACCCCTTAGGCGTAAGGCACGCCTGCCGCACCACCAAAAGATGCCCCATGTCACCTGTATGCACAACTTCGGTCTCTTCTTCTTCTTCATTCACCACATGAACAACATCAACTTGTGTTGCCCCTCCGACGAACAAGCTTGGGCGTGACTGTCCTTCCGATGGACAATCCTTCCTTAAATGACCAAAACCACCACACCCAAAGCACTGACTACCACGCCCTCGACCACCAGAAGGAGCCTAGCTACCTAGACTAGTGGTTGGAGGGACCGCTGGTCGAGTGTTCGGATCAGCGCCCCGACCCCCAGATGTAGAGGATTGGGACGGATCAAATGTGGGATTTGGGGCAAATGGTCGAGCCCCACCTCCAAATGGATCGCCAGAAATGCCAATTGTAGAACGGTGTAGTTGTTGATTTTCAGCTTGAAGTGCACGCTGATGAGCCTCTGAAACAGACATCAACGAAATTTATTAAGAACATCTTGCAAATTCAACCGTAGTCAACCAATGTAGCGCGCCACCAACTGGTCTTCTGATTCTCTTGCATTATTTCTCGTTATTAGTTGGTAAAACTCTGTAGAATACACATCTATAGAACAACTGCCTTGCTTTAAATTCTATATGCGTTGATACACGGTCCTGACATAATTAAAGGGAAGAAACGCCTCCTTCAACCGTTTCTTCATTTTTTCTCCTTACTCTGACGGATCTAATTTTGCTTCAGTTGCTGCCACCAAGCAGCAGCGCGACCATGTAAACGGGTCGCCACCAAAGGTATCCTCTTATTGTCGGGTACTTCTTTGTAATCTAAAATCTGCTCTACTGCCTCTAGCCAATTGAGGAATTCATCGACCTCTATCCCATCATGAAACTCAGGTATAGCATCCTTGATTCCGGATTCCCAATGCTGGAACGCGCCCTGCTGTGGCACACGAGGCCCCTGAACGTGACTACCACGTGCCTCCGATAAGGTCTCCTCATTAGTCCTCTCATCTGATTCATATCCACCTTCTCCATCACTTGCTGGGACACGACGTTGGGGAGCAGGAGGTGTTCCGTTCTGCACCACCTCCATTGCCCAAGTTGGCCCGTGGTTCGACGCTGACTTGTTAACAAAAAAAAAAAAAAAGACGTTGTAAGCTGCTTTTAAAAAAATAAAATAAAAAATCGAGTCGACTCGGCTCGGTAAGGCACGAGCCGAAATCTGGGTCAAGCCTCAAATTTTTTGCCGAACTTTTACTTGGCTCGACTTGGGCAAGCCCGAGCTACTCGGCTTGTTGACATCGCTAGGGGTGTTCAACATTTCTCCTGCACGTCCTTCAGAATGGTCTACCATAAAAACACACCATTAACCGTTGCCAACCGGTGAGTAATTAAAATTTGTTTATAAGATACTACAAAATATATTTATATATTTATCAAAGACAAATGACAATTTTCATTTTTGGTATAGAATAGTGTAAGTTGTCTTATCTATAGCACGTAAGTCATGTTGACCATTTCATTTAAAAGTTTAAGTTTTATCTAATTTAATTTAATCTAATCTTCAAAACACTATTCTCGGATGACCTAAGGGTATGTTGACGCTGATAATATGTTTATACGATGATGTTTAGTTATTTTGATGTTGTTGAGTTTGGAAGAAATTTCTAGACATGATGATCGCAACAGCGGGGCATGCGAAGAAGTATATTTCATCGCTGCCGCGCCACATGAGATTCTTGATTCGCTAGGCTTTCGTATTCGGCGCAGATCTTCCTAATGCTGTAAGTTTATAAAATTTCTTTAATAATTTGAGAGTCGAATTTCATTTTTATTTGAATGTTTACATAATGTTTCCCAATTCAAATCCTTACCTCTCTCTCTCTCTCTCCCTTTATTTTTTCTTTTTTCTTTTATATTTTTTTAAATATACTGCAGATATACGCCATCTTTTTGGTTCACTCCTCACTATTGGTATTATCTAATTATCTGTGTTACTATGTTCCATATTTAAAAAGTTGAGTTTAATGTCAAAAATTAATTCTGACCACGTATTTACAACATTTATCACAACCACACTTTTATCTACTAAAACAAAAGTTTTGTCAATCAAGCACTGAACTAGGTGCAATGGTGCATGCCTGTCTGCCTGTCTCTATTAACTTTTATATAAATTTTATATAAAAATTGCATTTGTGCAATAAACTTAGCCCACGTTTGATGTAAATTAAAATAAGTTTTTTAGTAGAATTTGATAAAAATTGATGAAATGCGTAGTTAAAAAAGTTGATAAAACTTGTAGGTATTATGAAATGTATGATTAAAAATGAATTTTATGTTGGAAAAAAATTAATTAGTTGCAGTAGTGATCTGAACAATATAATGCGGAAATATAAAACTTATCGTCCGATCGAGTCTCGTGACAGCACGATGTCCTAAAGTGAAATTGCCCGTCAATAATTGCTGCGACCTCCGCGGACAATCACTTTCAGGATACAACGATCATAAACCACTTGTGTAGCAATCACGAATGGTTTTTCTAGAACTCTCAATTGTACTCCAGAATAAATATAAACCCCGAATATAAGAAATTCAGAATGTGGAAAGGAGGGTTGATGCAAGATGATTTTTCTATTATCTTTTTGTGTGTGTTTTTCCCAAAACGAGGCATGGGTTTATATAGGCAAGATGGTAATAACAGTCTTCACCATGTTAATGCAGAATTTTAATGACCGAGTAGTGGGTGTTTTAATGGCTGTTAGTAGGTTGTTAGAAAAACAAACGGTCAAAAAATACTGGCTAATTTTACCCATTAAATAACAAAGAAAAAAATATTTATTTTAGTCAAGGAAACTCAAGGCCTCAATCAAGACATTTTAATATCTGCGTGGGGAGTGACTCGAACCCTTGACGTCCCACACAAATGTCACATTTCTCACCACTTTGACACTTTATCTAATTTGATTATTTCTTTCACATTTTATATTTATACCACAAATATATAACAATCCCCCACATGAAAGAAATAAGATAAATAAAAATATTACTCTGGAGTACGGTAGAAATCATGCAGGTTTAGGTGTCTATCGACTTGAACCTTGACTTTGTATATTCTATCGAGCTTACTAACTGTAGAGTGAACTATGTCTTGAACTCTACAATTATAGTTGCAAACTGAGACAATAGAACACACACATGATTTCTAGAACAGTCATTGAGTTCTCACGGTTGTGTTCATTTCGGGCTGAACTTTCCCAGTTTCTTTGAGTGCTCTAGAGAATTTGCCTCAATTCTCATAGGAAGCGGCCCCACTTCCACACTCAAATATGTGCTACTATCAAGGGTGCACTGTATTTAAATACCCCACTGAATATAAGCTATAGTAAGCATTAAGAGTATTAGCTCATCCTCTAATCAATACAGTTGGTACTACGCATCATAGGGAGGGGTTTGGAATAAATCCAATGTAGTACCCCCACAAACCACTCCAATAACTTTGTTGTCCCATTGAACTTTGACCATGGGATCTCCAATTGCAAGGTTGGGTTTCCATTATAGGCGATCTAATACATAATAGGCTTTAGCCCCGTCCCCCTTGATGTTTGTTGAATTAGCTCTCTAGTCAATCCTTTGGTTAATGGGTCAGCAATGTTATCACTTGACGTCACATAGTCAATAGCTATAATTCCATTCTTAAGCAGCTGACGCACAGTATTGTGCCTCTTACGAATATGTCTAGACTTTTCATTGTAGGATGAATTTTGAGCTCTTGAGATAGCTGCTTGACTGTTACAATGTATTGAAATAGTTGGAAATGGTTTAGACCACAAAGGAACATCCATAAGAAAATTCCTTAACCATTCAGCCTCCTCACCTGCCTTATCTAAAGCTATGAACTCAGATTCCATAGTAGATCTAGCAATGCAGGTTTGCTTAGTGGATTTCCAGGAGACAGCTCCACCTGCTAATGTAAATACATATCCACCTGTAGATTTACTTTCATTGGTATCGAAAATCAAATTAGCATCACAATATCCCTCAAGTATAGCAGGGAATTTGGTATAATGTATTCCCCAGTCTAGAGTGTATCTCAAATACCCCAAGACTAGAATAAGAGCATCCCAATGTTCATTGTTAGGATTACTAGTATACCTGCTAAGTCTACCGACAGCATGTGCTATATCAGGTCTTGTACAGTTCATGAGATACATGAGACTGCCAATTACTTTAGCATACTCTAAAGCGGAAACACTAGGACCTGAATGTTTTCTCAAATGACGGCTTGCATCATAAGGTGTTTTAGCAGGAGTACAGTTGTATTGATTAAACTTCTTAAGCACTTTTTCTACATAATGTGATTGGGTCAAAATAATTCCTTTAGAATGTTTTACTATTTTGATTCCTAGAATAACATCAGCAACACAAAATAATTCCTTTAGAATGTTTTACTATTTTGATTCCTAGAATAACATCAGCAACACCCAAATCTTTCATTTCAAAGTGCTTGTTCAGAAACTGCTTAGTTTTATTAACCACATCTAAACTAGTTCCCATAATCAGCATATCATCAACATATAAGCAAATTATCACACCACAATTATTTTCAAATTTGCTATATATGCATTTATCTGCTTCATTTATCACATAACCACTTGATGTCAAAACTGTATCAAATTTTTCGTGCCATTGTTTAGGAGCTTGTTTAAGGCCATAAAGGGATTTTTTAAGTCTACATACTTTATCCTCAAGGCCTTCTACAACAAATCCTTCAGGCTGATCCATATAAATCTCCTCTTCTAAGTCTCCATTTAAAAATGCAGTTTTGACATCCATTTGATGTATAATAAGATCATACAGTGAGGCAATTGCAGTTAACATCCTAATAGAGGTAATCCTAGTAACGGGTGAATAAGTATCAAAGAAGTCAACTCCTTCCTTTTGTTTATAGCCTTTAGCTACAAGTCTT